>NC_140963.1:78400297-78550297 GCF_056783735.1 Eptatretus burgeri | reverse complement strand
TCTGTGTCTGTGTCTGTGTCTGTGTCTGTGTCTGTGTCTGTGTCTGTGTCTGTGTCTGTGTCTGTGTCTGTGTGTGTGTCTGTGTCTGTGTCTGTGTCTGTGTCTGTGTCTGTGTCTGTCTCTTACTCTCACTCTCTCTCTCTCTCTCTCTCTCTCTCTCCGACCTCTCTCTCTCTCTCTCTCTCTCTCCGACCTCTCTCTCTCTCTCTCTCTCTCTCTCTCTCTCTCTCTCTCCCCACCTCGGTGCTTCACTGCTTCCCATCGCCACCAAAATCGGTAAAAACTGCGAAGAATTCCCATCTTTACCGGGCGTCTTGATTTATCGAGCCTGCGCAGGAGCGACTGATTTGAAATTCAAATTTAATAAACCCGGAGCCCCTCTTTTTTTAATCACGACCCGCGCGGTTCTTTGATACACACTGACCAGGTCGCTGCATCCGGCGTGTTTCACCAGGTTGAAGGTTTAATTAAAGACCCGCACACGAGCAACTTTAATCAGGGCGTTGGTCCGCGCGCCGCGCACACCTGATTGATGTGGCTCGCGCACCTGATTGATGCACCTCGTGCGCCCATTTCTCCACGTTCCTTCCATCCCTCTTTAGTCGGACCGAGCTTGGGGGAGAAAAACCCGCGCGCCCCACGCATAACTTACCTCCATCATTTATTTTGCGATCTGCCAGCCGGACCAATTTACTTGTGCGATGAGACTTTTCCTGGTGTGCTACAACTTCCCTCCCCTCCCCGCACATAATCTTCCAAACTCTCACTCCCCCTCCCTCTGACGCTCCATTTCATCTTCACTATTATTCCTTTTATATCACTCATCCGCCTTTCTCACTCTTTCATTCGATCTTTTGAAAACGAAAACTTAACCGAGTCTTCCACGAGAATCTCTAACTCTTCAAGGTGTGCAAGGAGAGGCTGAAAAACTTGGGAGAGGGACTCTTGGAAAGTCGAGACTGTGCAGTCCACACCCCACAAAAGTAATCCTACCCTGTGTATTAACTCCATCCACAACATAAACAAACTCACAATTTACATTTCTCCAGTAACTCGATCCAAAACATTAATTTGATCTTCTTGAACATTCACATCCCTTCGATTCAACTTGAATATGGGAGTTTTAGTGAAGCGGATCATGTAATATGGGAGTGATAGTGAAGCGGATCGTGTAATGTGGGAGTTTTAGTGAAGCGGATCATATAATATGGGAGTGATAGTGAAGCGGATCGTGTAATGTGGGAGTTTTAGTGAAGCGGATCATGTAATGTGGGAGTTTTAGTGAAGCGGATCATGTAATGTGGGAGTTTTAGTGAAGCGGATCATGTAATGTGGGAGTTTTAGTGAAGCGGATCGTGTAATGTGGGAGTTTTAGTGAAGCGGATCGTGTAATGTGGGAGTTTTAGTGAAGCGGATCATGTAATGTGGGAGTTTTAGTGAAGCGGATCATGTAATGTGGGAGTTTTAGTGAAGCAGATCATGTAATGTGGGAGTTTTAGTGAAGCGGATCATGTGATGTGGGAGTTTTAGTGAAGCGGATCATGTAATGTGGGAGTGATAGTGAAGCGGATCGTGTAATGTGGGAGTTTTAGTGAAGCGGATCATGTAATGTGGGAGTTTTAGTGAAGGGGATTATGTAATGTGGGAGTTTTAGTGAAGTGGGTCATGTAATGTGGGAGTTTTAATGAAGTCGATCAGGTAATATGGGAGTTTTCGTGAAGCGGATCATGTAATGTTGGAGTTTTAGTGAAGCATATCATGTGATATGGGAGTTATAGTGAAGCGGATCATGTAATATGGGAGTTTTCGTGAAGTCGATCATGTAATATGGGAGTTTTCGTGAAGCGGATCATATAATTTGGGAGGTTTAGTGAAGTCAATCATGTAATATGGTATTTTTTAGTGAAGTCGATCATGTAATATGGGAGTTTAGTGAAGCTGATCATGTAATATGGGAGTTTTTGTGAAGTCGATCGTGTAATATGAGAGTTTCAGTGAAGGCAATCATGTAATATGGGAGTTTTTGTGAAGTGGATCATGCAATATGATCATGTTATTTGTGAGTTTCAGTGAATGCATTCATGAAATATGGGAATTTTAGTGAAGTCGATCATCTAATGTGGGAGATTTAATGAAACAGATCATGTAATGTGGGGGTTTTAATGAAATGGATCATATAATATGGGTGTTCGTGAAGCGGATCATGTAATGTGGGAGTTTTATCTCAGTGGATCATGTAATATGAGAGTTTTAATGAAGTCGATTATGTAATATGGAGTTTTAATGAAATTGATCATATAATATGGGAGTTAGTAAAGCGGATCATATAATATGGGAGTATTAATGAAGTGGATCATGTAATATGGAGTTTTAATGAAAGTGATCATGTGTTGTGGGAGATTTAATGAAACAGATCATGTAATGTGGGAGTTTTAATGAAGTGGATCATATAATATGGGAGTTAGTGAAGCGGATCATGTAATGTGGGGGTTTTAATGAAGTCGATCATGTAATATGGGAGTGTTCGTGAAGCGGATCATGTAATGTGGGTGTTTTCATGAAGTCGATCATGTAATGTGGGAGTTTTAATTAAGTGGATCATGTAATATGGGAGTTTAATGAAGTCAATCATGTGTTGTGGGAGATTTAATGAATTGGATCATATAATATGGGAGTTCGGGAAGCGGATCATGTAATGTGGGAGTTTTAATGAAGTCGATCATGTAATATGGGAGTTTTGTGAACTCGGTCATGTAATATGGTAGTTTTTGTAAAGTGGCTCACATAATATGGGAGTTTTAGTGAAGCGGATCATGTAATATGGGAGTTTTCGTGAAGTCCATAATGTAATATGGGAGTTTTAGTGAAGTCGATCATGTAATACGGGAGTTTTATTGAAGTCGATCATGTAATATGGGAGTTTTAGTGAAATCAATCATGTAATATGGGAGTTTTAGTGAAGTCGATCATGTAATACGAGAGTTTTATTGAAGTGGATCATGTAATGTGGGAGTTTTAGTGAAGTCGATCATGTAATACGGGAGTTTTATTGAAGTCGATCATGTAATATGGGAGTTTTAGTGAAATCAATCATGTAATATGGGAGTTTTAGTGAAGTGGATCATGTAATATGGGAGTTTTAGTGAAATCAATCATGTAATATGGGAGTTTTAGTGAAGTCGATCATGTAATATGGGAGTTTTAGTGAAGTCGATCATGTAATATGGGAGTTTTAGTGAAGTCGATCATGTAATGTGGGTGTTTTAGTGATGTCGATCATGTAATATGGGGGTTTTAGTGAAGTCGATCATGTAATGTGGGAGTTTTAGTGAAGTCGATCATGTAATGTGGGAGTTTTAGTGAGTCGATCATGTAATGTGGGTGTTTTAGTGATGTCGATCATGTAATATGGGGGTTTTAGTGAAGTCGATCATGTAATTTGAGAGTTTTAGTGAAGTCTATCATGTAATGTGGGAGTTTTGGTGAAGCGGATCATGTAATATGGGAGTTTTCTGAAGTCCATAATGTAATATGGGAGTTTTAGTGAAGTGGATCATGTAATATGGGAGTTTTAGTGAAGTCGATCATGTAATGTGGGTGTTTTAGTGATGTCGATCATGTAATATGGGAGTTTCAGTGAAGGCAATCATGTAATGTGGGAGTTTTAGTGAAGTCGATCATGTAATGTGGGTGTTTTAGTGATGTCGATCATGTAATATGGGGGTTTTAGTGAAGTCGATCATGTAATGTGGGAGTTTTAGTGAAGTCGATCATGTAATGTGGGAGTTTTGGTGAAGCGGATCATGTAATATGGGAGTTTTCGTGAAGTGCATAATGTAATATGGGAGTTTTAGTGAAGTGGATCATGTAATATGGGAGTTTTAGTGAAGTCGATCATGTAATACGGGAGTTTTAGTGAAGTCGATCATGTAATATGGGAGTTTTAGTGAAGTCGATCATGTAATGTGGGAGTTTTAGTGAAGTCGATCATGTAATGTGGGTGTTTTAGTGATGTCGATCATGTAATATGGGGGTTTTAGTGAAGTCGATCATGTAATGTGGGAGTTTTAGTGAAGTCGATCATGTAATGTGGGAGTTTTGGTGAAGCGGATCATGTAATATGGGAGTTTTAGTGAAGTGGATCATGTAATACGGGAGTTTTAGTGAAGTCGATCATGTAATACGGGAGTTTTATTGAAGTCAATCATGTAATGTGGGTGTTTTAGTGATGTCGATCATGTAATATGGGGGTTTTAGTGAAGTCGATCATGTAATATGGTAGTTTTTGTAAAGTGGGTCACGTAATATGGGAGTTTTAGTGAAGTGGATCATGTAATATGGGAGTTTTAGTGAAGTCGATCATGTAATACGGGAGTTTTATTGAGGTCGATCATGTAATATGGGAGTTTTAGTGAAATCAATCATGTAATATGGGAGTTTTAGTGAATTCGATCATGTAATAGTGGAGTTTTATTGAAGTCAATCATGTAATATGGGAGTTTTAGTGAAATCAATCATGTAATATGGGAGTTTTGGTGAAGTCGATCATGTAATATGGGAGTTTTAGTGAAGTCGATCATGTAATGTGGGTGTTTTAGTGATGTCGATCATGTAATATGGGGGTTTTAGTGAAGTCGATCATGTAATGTGGGAGTTTTAGTGAAGTCGATCATGTAATGTGGGAGTTTTGGTGAAGCGGATCATCTGATGTCGATGCGACTGACAGTGAAGCATATTATGTGATATCGATTTTGGTTTTCAGAAGTTTTCAGAGGTTTGCAAAAGTGGTGGTTTTCGGAGCCCCAAATCCTCACATTCTGCCGTTTGTCCTTCCCCGACGTATGAAAGCAAGCTTCGTCTGTGAGCATTACCTTTTTCAGGTAATCTTCGTCATCGTCTATGTAACTGAACTTTTCCAAGGCAAATGCCTTGTGTTTGGGTCTGTCATTTGGTTTTGATTCTCCTGTAGAATCTGCACGTTTTCGGTGTAAAAATTCATTATTTTATGCAAAATCATGTGTCCAGTGGTGGTTCATCGTGCCAGTTCTCTGGATGCACATTGGATTGATTTTCTGGGACTTTGTTGAAATGATTCACACACTCGTTCGACGTCTGCTGCACCTGTGTTTGGTTCGACCGGTACTTTTCTGTTTCTGACAACTTCCAGTCTCCTTAAACCAATGGTACCACTTTGTGATACTCGTCTGCGATGGCGGATTTCTTTCATACCTCGTACGGAAATTTCACTGAAGTTGCGCGTCGGACCTCATCTCGATGAATCATTTGATGCACTGGTGGTTTCTCTTGCGGAGTGGCAATTTTCTTTTCGGTGAAAGCAGCAGTCCTGACAATAAAGAAAACTTTTTGAGTTCCTGTGTCACATAAAACAAATGGCATCGTTGTATCATCCGTGGGACTAAATGCATGAGCATCAAAAGTTGTCCAGGTCTTTTTGGAACACCGTGTACTGTTTGTGGGTGTTTTTGCGAAGTGGATTATGGTGTATGTCGGTGCAACAATGAAGCGGGTAAGCACTCGTTTTTCTAACAAAGGCAAAGACCGTAAAGTGCTAACAGCTCACGAGTTGCTGTGAGTGTAGTTCACCTGGTGGGGGAGGTCGCTGAATCCGCTCCGTTGTTTGAAACCTCTGATGTGGCAGATGAGATGATCTCCCAAAAGGCAGACGTTGGAGCTACGAGATGAGTTGGCAAAGCGAGAAGTAATCAGATGGAGGTGCGGGGCTCCGAGCATTTTGAGAAATCTCCGCAGAGAACGTTAAGTAAGCTTGTAGCGCTCGGATAGTAACAAACAAAGTCATTTCTCACCCGTTGGACTTGAGGGAACCATTCATCCAAAAAGCGTGTTTGGTGACTATGACGTTATTAATGGAGGTAATCGCAGCAAACGCTGTTGACAAACGTCCATAGTAATGGGAAATTTATTGATCAAAACGTACTGGTTCTGCTTCGTTTTTTTTTTTTCTTCCTCGCTGGTGGACCCGTTTATATGGTCGATTGATGTTTTTCTGGTTGGATCATATGCTCATGAGCGCGGACACCACGTTGGGAGTGGAGTTCCCATTCACGCTCTGATGTTGAGGACACGCGTCCAGTCCCTCTGCATGGCAAGTCTCGCTGGATGGTGGACCCCCTTTGGTGGACCCACGTTTCTATTTTTGGCTGTTGGGCTCTGTGAGTTCGATTTGTGTTCATTCCTGGCTGGTGGACCCTCTTTGGTGGATCCGTATTTATATTACTGTCTGAAGGGTCCTATGTGCTGGGATCCATTGTTTGTTTGTTTTTCTTACTAGCTCATGGATCCTTGTTTTTCTTCCTGGCTGGTGGATCTTGTGTGGTGGGTCCGCGTTTTCATTATGGGCTGGCAGACCCTGTTTGGTGAGTCCGTGTTTTTTTTTGTTTTTTGTTTTTTATGGCTTGTCGACCGTGCATGGGAGATCTTTGTTTCTATTACTGGCTTGTGGACCCTATATATGGTGGAGCTGCCTTTTTATAACTGGATGATGGAGTTTGGTGGATCAGCATTTATATTACTGGGTGATGGACTCTGTGTGGTGGATCAACGTTTCTGTTCTTGTCTCGGGTACCTTGTGTGATGGATCCGTGTTCATATCCCTGGCTGGGGGGCCTGTATGGTTGAACTGCATTCCTATAATTGGCTGGTGGATCTTGTGTGGTTGATGTGGATTTTTCTCATTTGTTTTGGGATCCTACATGGCTGTATGGTTGATCAGTGTTTTTCTTGTTGGTTGATGAACCCGTTTGGTGTGTCCAATACTTATTGGACCCCACATGGTAAAAATGTGTTTATATTGTTGGCTGGTGGACCCTATATGGTTGATCCATGTTTTCCTTCGTGGCTGGTGGATCCTGTGTCGTGAATCCGTGTTTTTCTTACTGGCTCATAGACTATATATAGTGGATTTGTCTTATTGATTGGTGGATCCAGCATGTTTTCCTTGTTGGCTGGTGGACCCTGCACGGGAAATATATGTTAATATAATATTGATTGGTGATCCGCATTTGTCTTACCGAGTGGACCCTATGTTTGGTGCAGTGTGGTGTGGTCTGGTGAAGCCACATTTGTCTTATCGGCTGGTGGATCCCTGTATTTCTTGCCCATGAGTGGATCGTGTGTGGTCGATCCTTACCTTTCTTCCCAAATGGGGCTGCGGATACGTGTTTTTTTTGTTTTCACTCATCTATCCTTTTGTTTGTCCTTTGATTTGGCATTTTTGGATCTTTGGGTCCTCAGTGATTTTTGGGTCTTCAGGGTCTTTTGGGTCTTCAGGGACTTTTTGGATCTTCGGTTTCTTTTGAATGTTTTCCATGTTTTTCTTCCTCCTTGCTTGGTCATACAGTTTGGAGGAACAGCAGGACATGCTGCTCCAGTGCATGCTCCCATACCCAACTTGTCTTTTGGGTTCTTCAGGGTCTTTTGGGTCCTCAGGGACTTTTGGTTCTTCAGGGACTTTTGGGACTTTTGCATCATCGGGGTCTTTTGGGTCCTTGGGGTCTTCAGGGTCTTTTTGGGTGTTAGGGGTCTTTTGGGTCCTCAGTGACTTTTGGGTCTACAGGGTCTTTTGGGTCTTCAGTGTCTTTTGGATTTTTTGTGTCTTTTGGGTCTTTTTGGTCTCTGGTGACTTTTGGTTGGACAGTGTTGATGGACAGCAATGTTCAAGTCATGGCACAGATTTTCGATTGGATTTAGGTCAGGGCTATGACTGGACCACTCAAGGACATTTATCTTTTTGTTCCTCAGCCACTCCCGTGTAGCTTTGACTGTGTGCTTCGGCTCGTTGTCATGCTCCATCCATTTTCCTTTCTATCTTGACAAGTGCCCTTGTTCTTGCTGAAGAGAAACATCCCCATAACATGATGCTGCCACCACCATGCTTCACAGTAGGGATGGTGTTCTTTGGGTGATGTGTTGTGTTGGGTTTGCGCCAAACAGCATTTTGCATTTTGGCCAAAAAGTTCCATCTTGGTTTCGTCAGACCACAAAACGTTTTGCCACACGGCTTCAGAATCTCCAGAGTGTTTTTTTGCATACCTCAAATGGGACTCAAGGTGGGCTTTCTTGAGTAATGGCTTCCTTCTTGCCACCCTTACCATACAGGCCAGACTTGTGGAGTGCTTGGGATATTGTTGTCATATATATACACACAGTGACCAGTCTTTGCCATAAAGTCATATCACTCTTTCAAAGTTGCCATTGGCCTCTTAGTAGCCTCTCTGATCAGTCTCCTTCTTGCTTGGTCATCCAGTTTGGAGGGACGGCCTGATCTAGGCAGGGTCTTGGTAGTACCATTCTCCTTCCACTTCTTAATAATTGCCTTCATTGTGCTCCAAGGGATATTGAAGGCCTTTGAAATATTTTTGTACCCATCCCTTGATCTCTACCTTTCCACAGCTTTATATTGGAGGTCTTTTGGAAGCTCCTTGGTGCTGATCTTTGGATCTTTGTTGTGAAATGCACTACCCAGTAGAGGAAACCTACAGGAACAGCTGATTGTATTCTGAAATAATCAGAATCACGACAATTTAACACTGGTGGAGGCCAATTAACTTGGTGTGTGATTTTGAAGGTAATTGGTTACACCTGAGCTAATTTACAATTGTCATTATAAGTGGGGGGGGGGGGTGGACACTCACCAACCAGGATATTCTAGTTTTGTATTTTAAATTAATTTTCTGAAATTTGGAGAATTTGTTTTTCACTTGGAAGTTGTGTGTTCAAGCTCAGTCAAGTTGCATAGGGAGCGTTGATGGACAGCAGGAGTGACAGCACACACACACACACACACACACACACACACACACACACACACACACACACACACACACACACACACACACACACACACACACACACACACACACACACACACACACACACACACACACACACACACACACACACTGCCTTTTATGAGTACAGATAGATACTCAGCCCTGTATTGATAGACCTTCAGCCAAATTATGCGGTAACCCAGCCTCTCATGGAACAAGACCTGTTGATGTTTAGGAACTGTTCGTGTTCAAGACCACGTGCTGTCAATTTCACTGCTACATTTGAGTTCTAGCAATTAGCGGATTCTGAACTCCAACTATACCACACCCGTGTTGGCATGCACCGTAGATTACGCCACTAATCAAGCCAAGACTTTCGGCATTTAAACGTACGGATTCTAACAGAAAAATAATTGTTGCAATGATTGGAGGAATGAAAGGATATGATCACCAGAATGGTCCCCATGTGAAGTCCCCATGTGAAGTCTCCAGAATGGTCCCCATGTGAAGTCCCCAGAATGGTCCCCATGTGAAGTCCCCAGAATGGTCCCCATGTGAAGTCCCCAGAATGGTCCCCATGTGAAGTCCCCAGAATGGTCCCCATGTGAAGTCCCCATGTGAAGTCTCCAGAATGGTCCCCATGTGAAGTCCCCAGAATGGTCCCCATGTGAAGTCCCCAGAATGGTCCCCATTTGAAGTCCCCATGTGAAGTCTCCAGAATGGTCCCCATGTGAAGTCCCCAGAATGTTCCCCATGTGAAGTCCCCAGAATGGTCCCCATGTGAAGTCCCCATGTGAAGTCTCCAAAAAAGGTCCCCATGTGAAGTCCCCAGAATGGTCCCCATGTGAAGTCCCCAGAATGGTCCCCATGTGAAGTCCCCAGAATGGTCCTCATGTGAAATCTCCAGAATGGTCCCCATGTGAAGTCCCCAGAATGGTCCCCATGTGAAGTCCCCAGAATGGTCCTCATGTGAAGTCCCCAGAATGGTCCTCATGTGAAGTCCCCAGAATGGTCCTCATGTGAAGTCCCCAGAATGGTCCCCATGTGAAGTCCCCAGAATGGTCTCCATGTGAAGTCCCCAGAATGGTCCCTTAGAACATGGAATGCGAAGACCAAAATGTCCGTATGCAATAGTTTGCAATTTTCATCCCAATAAACCAAACCGCCATAATACTTGTCAGTTCGATGACAGAAGAACCCATTTGCATTTTTGCCACTTCTTTCTTCCACAGTTTAGAATCCCGTGTTGGCAACTTGCTCGTGGATTCAAATTCCACATATAAAAGGTGAAATTATGCATAAGAACCATAATTAACTCAAAAACAAGAGTCTGCGTGTGAAAGAGGGCACTTCAAATCCAAAACTGGACTTGTTTATAAAAAAAAAAGCAGATTCATAATACCAGCAAGTTGTCTGTGCCAGTACGGGATTCCAAACGGCGTAGGGAGGAGGGTGGCAAAAATGCAAATGGAATCTTCTGTCATCAAGCTGGTAAGCTGGGAGCAACAGATCACATTTATCGCAACATGTGATGCAATTTAAATGCTCTGATGGCGGTGAGGTGCTCCGTGTGAAACTGTTTGTTCGGTATACAGTGCCTATAGAAAGTCTACACTCCCTTTCAAAATTTTCACCTTTTGTTGCCTTAGAGCCTGGACCTCGATGACCCAAAAATCACCGAGGACACAAAGACCCCCAAGACCCAAAAGACTGTGAAGACCCAAAAATGTAAAATCAAAGGATAATTAAATTGCTTTAAATCAGACTTTTCCCCCCATTATTTACACATCGTTATTGTGTGTGTGTGTGTGTGTGTGTGTGTGTGTGTGTGTGTGTGTGTGTGTGTGTGTGTGTGTGTGTGTGTCTTGTTCATTGGTATCTACATATGTGGGTTTCAAAAAGTGAAATGGAGCCCTCCCAGGTCTTAAGGTATTCATGTGCGTGTTTGAGTGTGTATGGGTGTGCGAACGCGCTGAGACCGACCACATCTCAGTGTGTGTGTTATTGATTGGTCTCTGTATATGCGAGTTTCAAATGTGGAATGGAGTCCTCCCAGGGTGGGCTCAAAGCATCCACCTTCGTTTCAATAAGGGGTCACGATTCATGGACCGAGCTTTCTGTTCTCATCGTTTTGTGCCAATAGTTACAGGCATTTTAGCAGAAATATTTGGTCAAGCTCCCACAAATTGCAACAAAAGCAAACTCAACAGATTTTGATTCCTGGATATGTCCTCAGTGACAGAAAAAAAGTCCGAAGGGATCCTCGGGGGGGAAAGTCCTGAAATCATGGAAATCCAATATGGCCGCCACCCAGCTTTGGGAGAAAATGAGAAAATTGGAAAGATTGATATTTTACAATGTAAATTTATGGTTTTCTGCATTCTAATTGTTTCTAGTTATGGTCAGTATATTGATATACAAGAATAATTATAAAAAAAGTGAAATGTATTCAGGGTAAAATAAAAAATTATAGCTTTTTGTCCAAAAATGTCAATTTTTTTGTCCCCCCCAAAAAATTATTTACCTGATACTGATTTTGGTTCCTGGACAAAAAAAGAAACGTTGAAGACGCAAGATGAAATCAAGTCTATGGCAATACAATATAATTATGTAAATCATTGAAACATGACAAAATTCACAATTCCACTCGGGGCAATCACATCTGCCTGACGAAGGTTTCGAAATGAAAATGAAAATTCGCATTAAACTCAGAAACTGCATCCATTATAACTTACTATACATGTTGAGAAAAATCAAGCATATTAAAGTTAGAACTTGACAATGTCGTCATCATCCTCATCATTGTCACATGGAGTGTTTGTGCAGCCAGAGCCCCTGCAGTTTCCACAAGCTGGAGTGCACTCAATGTTGTGCTTCTTGCATGTGCATCTCATGGTGCTACATTCAGCCTGGCAGTTGCACCTAATGACACGTAACATCTTTTCAGGAGCTGGAGCTATTGATGCCTGAAGTGGCACAAAACCCTCGTCACACTTCTGCTAACCCCAGTCTGTCGGAAGAAGTTCATCTGCACATCCCTTCCATTCTTGGACTTGCAGATACACGCGCAGGCTGTGATACTTTGCTGCTTCTGATGTTGGTGGTAACGTCTGTGTTTGCACGTGAGAGGAGCTCCAAGCCACCTTGTCCCAGTACCGCTGATACCGGAGGGTGTCCAGGGTGTCAGTTGACTTTCCGTTGTAGATTATCACCAATGTTTTTTCTTCTGCATCTGCCACATCACATACGGAAGCTGGATATGTATCAAAAAATTTGGCCTGCTCACAGAATGTGTTGTTTGCTTTGAACTTTTTGAGGGAAGCTCCCTTTCCAATCCCATGAAGACGAGATGTCGTGTCGCACCCAAGAACTGCATGTAGAAACAGTATGTGCTTGCATATGTCTGTACCAATCATTTTATTTGTAGCCTTGATGTTCCAGATGCGAGGCTTCTTCGTGTTCTTCTTTGGCTCGGGACAAAAGAAGAGGTCATGACTGCACGGCTTTCAGTACAATCAGGAGATCAGCATCCCCTGAGGCATGGTGTGTCTCACAGTTCTTCTTCTGAAGCTCTTCACTCAACATAAAAATGAATCGCTGTTTATTCTACCTGTTGGCAAGAAACTGTTCCTTCTTCATTGTGAGACGCATGTCAGCTGTAAATGTCACAGTAGTGCCAGCATTCCCTTTAGACCGTCTCTAGTGTGTCATGTCCTTCGTGGTTGGTACTCTCATAACCATCAAACACGACTATGGCATCTCCGTACTTCTTCGTTACATAATCAGTGTACTGGTGGCATATGTCTCTGTATGTAGATCCACGAGACCATGGAATGCGTTGAACAAGTGCCCCGCCATCCAAAACATACTGTTGCCCATCATTGGGGATATCGGCTGGGACATCAGATCCAAGAAGATCCCAGATGGCATCAGCAAAGACTGGCTTGTGTGCTTCTCGGATCTGAAGAGAGGAATCAAAGAGGGCTGGTGGATAGCTGCACAGTTCATATTTGAAGGCCGAGTCCAGTTCTTCTGCTGTCTGTGCAACAGCGATCAGTCACTGGAAGTGGAGTTGTGGGTCAACCTGGACTTGCTCTCCATCAATCTTGACAGATGACTTCATGCCGAGGGTGACAACTTGGTCTTTCCTCTTAAATGTGTACTCGGCAGGTGTTTTCCCATCCATAGATTTCAATATTTTGGCTCCTACAGCATGTGCTGTATCGACGTTGACGGTGGGGTGTGCATGAACTCCAGTGGCAATGTTCCTCAGACGTGGATCACTACTGAACGGATTTTGTTCCTGTAAATACTGAAGAGCTGATAGTGTGTCCTTCCAGTCACGAGATTGTCTTGCCTTGGTCATGTCCTTCTTCTGCTCTCCAGTGTTGTAGTTCACACCTGTGAGTTCCTGTATTGCCTGGTTTATTTCTGCACAGGCAGGCATTGATAGTAGCCATACCAGCCGTTGTTGCTCTGTCATTCCTCGCCCTCGTGTGAGCCCCCCGTTGGTCTTCAAACTTCTCATCAGAACTTGTTCGATGATCAGGTCAGATGAAAGACCTGCCCACAGGCGATCACTTCGTCGAACCACATGGAACCCCTCATCAAAACGTTGTTGGACATTGGGATGTTGAGTTTTGAGGTTGGACATCTGCTGCAGATACACCCTCGCAGATTTGGCATACAGGTTGTGGCCCGAAGCTGCCAGGTAAGGCAGCATTTCCTGGATGGCCTGTAGATGTAGTGCCCAGTTCCCAGTGCGCTCTGCCCGGATGTATTTGCGTAGAATGTCTAGCATGTCCATATACTGAACCCAGAGCGCTGAAGTTCTAGAAGATATCTTTGCAGACTCGGCATGCTTCTGAAGGTGGTCATTGATTCGTTTCAAGACGTCAGACTTGCATACTTCTTCCACAGACTGGGGTTGGCAGAAGTGTGACGAGGGTTTTGTGCCACTTCAGACATCAACAGCTCCAGTTCCTGAAAAGAAGTTACGTGTCATTAGGTGCAACTGCCAGGCTGAATGTAGCACCATGAGATGCACATGCAAGAAGCACAACATTGAGTGCACTCCAGCTTGTGGAAACTGCAGGGGCTCTGGCTGCACAAACACTCCATGTGACAATGATGAGGATGATGACGACATTGTCGAGTTCTAACTTTAATATGCTTGATTTTTCTCAACATGTATAGTAAGTTTATAATGGATGTAGTTTCTGAGTTTAATGCGAATTTTGATTTTCATTTCGAAACCTTCGTCAGGCAGATGTGATTACCCCGAGTGGAATTGTGAATTTTGTCATGTTTCAATGATTTACATAATTATATTGTATTGCCATATTGTGGGGCAACTTAGCTAAATATAGCATAACAATTGTGCATTTTGTGAGGAAAGCACCAAATTTGGCACACTAGTAGCCTATCATATTATGAACAGATTTGGATATTGGGCCATTTCAAATTCAGCCGCTGATGGCTGTGGCAGCCATTTTCCACTGCCATCAAAAATTTTGAGATGGCCCAATATCCAAATCTGTTCATAATATGATAGGCTACTAGTGTGCCAAATTTGGTGCTTTCCTCACAAAATGCACAATTGTTATGCTAAGTTGCCCCACTAATAAACTTGATTTCATCTTGTGTCTTCAACATTTCTTTTTTTTTTTTTTGGTCCAGGAGCCAACATCAGTATCAAGTAACAAAAAAATTTTCGGGACAAAAAATTGATATTTTTGGACAAAAAAGCTATAATTTTTTATTTTACCCTCAATACATTTCACTTTTTTCTAATTATTCTTGTATATCAATGTAGTGACCATAACTAGAAACAATTAGAATGCAGAAAAACATGTATTTACATATTAAAATATCAATCTTTACAATTTTCTCATTTTCCCCGAAGCCGGGTGGCAGCCATATTGGATTTCCATGATTACAGGACTTCCCCCCCCCCCCCGGAGGATCCCTTAGGACTTTTTTTCTGTCACTGAGGACATATCCAGGAATTAAAATCTGTTGAGTTTGCTTTTGTTGCAATTTGTGGGAGGTCATCCGCCATTTTGACTGTACTACAAGGGCTCTCTCTACAAGATCATCGCTGAGCCCCGGACAGCTTCCAACTGTAGTTCGTTTGTCGTAATATTCCCAGGGATGGACCACAACCTTTATCACCTGTGATGTACCAATGTTTGTTCATGGTATTATTTTAAAAATCCATAGGTATTTACTTTCTATTCAATGATATATCTTGTGAGTCATCCATGCCTGCCAGTGGTTTCCTGGTTATCTTATCCAGCCACTACCAGGTGAGCACCCAGGGGTATAGCCCCTATGTTTAATATTTATGTGAGGTTCTTTTTCATCATTCCTGGAGGTCTAGCTATCACTGGTACAACTTTGGCATTCTTCAGCTTCCAGGATCTTCTCACTTCATTCTTGAGGTCTTGGTGTTTGGCCATTTTCTTGATTACTGCATCGTTTAGTCCAAAATCACTGGAATTAACACCTCAATCAGCAATGCCTTCTTCTCTCTTGTTTGAAACTAAATATGATATCTGGTCGCAATGCTTTGTTTTCGATGTTCATGCTCGATGGGATCATTAGGTTGTATGTGTGCGGTCCTTCCATGTTTTCAGTCCATGCTTTTGGTTCATGTTCCCACAAATTTTCTGGAACGGGGACATCAAAGTTTTTGCAGATGCGCCAGCAGTTAACATTACAAACTCTGTTGTTTCGTTGTGTACAGCTGTTCTGACATGAGATTTTTTTAAAATTTGTGTTCGGTCATTAAGCATAACATATTACTCTCTTTGGTAACACCACCTCCACCCCTCACCTATCTGCTTTTTGTCCTCCTCCCCCACCCCCCCCTCCCCAACTCTGTATCCCCTCCTCACCCCTTCTTCCGAATAAAATGTAGCACTCTCCTCCCACACCTATGTTGTTCTCAAGCTCTCTCTCCCTCTCTCTCCCTCTCTCTCCCTCTCTCTCCCTCTCTCTCCCTCTCTCTCCCTCTCTCTCCCTCTCCCTCTCTCTCCCTCTCTCTCTCCCTCTCTCTCCCTCTCTCTCCCTCTCTCTCCCTCTCTCTCCCCCTCTCTCCCTCTCTCTCCCTCTCTCTCCCTCTCTCTCCCTCTCTCTCCCTCTCTCTCCCTCTCTCTCCCTCTCTCTCCCTCTCTCTCCCTCTCTCTCCCTCTCTCTCTCTCTCTCTCTCTCTCTCCCCTCCCTCTCACTCCCCTACCTCTCACTCCCTCCCTCAATGTATGGCAGCGTTTTGTGAGGCATTGGTCTCCCCACCTCCACCCCCTTCCTTGCTCTTCTCCCCTTCTTCACCCACTCCTCACTTCCCCTCCTCCTCTCCCCACCCCTCTCTTTCCTCCGTCCTCTCTGCCTCCCCTCCCCCCTCTCTCTCTCCACCCCCTCCCCTTCACACCACTATCAGCGAAGTGACGGGTTGTATTTGCTTGTCAATCGAATACACCACCGTTGCCTAGCAACAGGACTTTGAAATTTTTGAAAAATCATAAAAAATTTATTTTTTCGAAAATCAAAAATCGGGCCATGAGCGACTGTGGGCAGTACATTCAGCCATATTGTCAAAAATTTCCAGCCAGATCCTGTGAAAACTGTCGGAGAAGATAGACTTTGAATGAACCCTGGTCGAAAACAATAAAAAAACGAAGTTCGATATATCTCAGAGACTATGAGTCAGATATACATGAAACTGGTATGGTAGGTTCACGGTATGTCCTAGTTATGTGTGAGAAAGAACCGTTGCTATGGACCCCTCCGTTGCCTAGCAACGGTCGATAAACCTCTAAATGTGGGGGTATTTCAACGAAAAAACAATCTGCAGCATTAACCCTTGAAGCTAGAATCATGAATTTTCTTGTGCTTAATCCTCAGGTCATTCCCCATCGAACGGGCCCATCACGTCAGTTTCTATTGGGTAGTCGACTACCCATGTCCACCTACCGGCTTGTATGTCTGTCTGTCTGTCTGTCCCGAGCATAGCTCCGTGGGTTTTGATCCAATCCTGATAAAATTTTGGTGGGAGGTTTATATCATGATCTAGTTGTGTTTTCCTGAGAATGGGCATGGTGCGCCCATTATGGGCGGAGCCACACCCAAAAAACAAGTGTTTTTAGGGGGTAGCCGATTTCAATTTGCATCTTCTCCGAGGGGGTTTGTCGAATCTGACAGGGGTTTCGGTATTTGGTTAGCCCAATGGCACCTGCATACTCCCACGGAGCTCGATTTTTCATTTTCGTCCCAAGGTCAGGAACTTAGAAAATTGTGAATTTTGACATAAAAATCCATCTTCTCTGTGGGGTTTGTCGAATCCGGCAGGGGTTTTGGTATTTGGTTAGCCCGATGGCACCTGCATAGTCCCACAGAGCTCGATTTTTCATTTTCATCTCAAGGTCTCAAGGTCACGAACTTAGAAAATTTCGAATTTTGACATAAAAATCATACGACCGCCCAAACTTTGAGAGCGAGGATGACAATATTTTTTATCCATAATCTTGAGGTCATTCCCCACCTAAAGTCTTGAAACCATTTTGCTCTATCTCGAAATCTTTGCCCGTGGCGCCCCCTTCAAGTTTGTTTTTCCACTGATTTCATTAAAGTTTGGATAATCCGAGGAGTGCGAAATGCCATATAGCCTATATGACTTTATATTGTTCCTGGAATGTTCCAGAGGAAGTTTTGCACCAAAGGTCATAATCCTTGACCTTTGACCTCTAAGGTTCACAAAGGTCAAATTTTCAAAGTTGTGGGAATCGAACCGGGTTTTCGACCTTCTTCGACGAACTAACTCCAATAAGCTATAGCACGTATCCTGTTTCCTTATTTTAATGTCCACAACATTGTTGTGTGACCTTTAAAGGTAATGCAAAGGTCAAATTTTTTTAAGTTGTTGAACGAAACCGGGTTTTCGACAATTATCAGCTAATAACCTGTCACTCGTACCACATCATGTTGATCATTTTTATAACTTGGTCAAACATTATCACATTGTCTCATCCTTGACTTCTGAAACAATCTACATCGTCAAATACCGCTCGTGAACCATCGTCGTCTTCAGACTTGTTATGACATTTAAAATCATTATTTTATTGCAAATCAATTCTTTTATTGCAACCTGAACACTGCATGGGGTAAGGTGTTCTATGTTCTCTTTAGTTTTAGGAAGTTTATCAGGTTTTTTTTTTTCCAAGGTTTAGTCCAAACCCATGTCAACGGAAAAGCCTCTTTGTGCCCATTGCCAGTGACAAGTCACCCATGATCTTACCAACAAACGGGCCAAGACAAGAAGTCACCATTTGCTTGTTTTTTTTTGTTTTTTTTTTACAAATGAAGCTTCTTTATGTGCATTCCATCCGTTGGCGCACATCGTGTCCTCTCCCCTTCTCATCCCATTATCAATGCGGACGAACGACCATTCCGTCGCAGATGAGCACCAGCTGGTTCGCCTGCATGATACCCACAAAGATACTTCCCCCAGGATGGAGTCACAGTCAGGAGCCCAGGAAAGTCCTAAGCACGGAGGCTGTCCAAAGGTACACCCTCATTTTGATCAGTGAAATCGGTCCTGCAAGCCTTTTCATCACCGCCTGCCCAAAAACCTTCTAAATTGCCGTCAAGACGTCGACTGCGGGTCTTTGTCTTCTGCTGAGCTTCCCTGCTGTTCCTGCAGGCGGAGGAACGTTTCTCTCCCAAGGAACATGAGCAATTACTGCAGGGATCTGAGGGTTCATTTTGAGTTTCAATGCCTGTCGATCTATTGAACCTGCTTGTCAGGGAATTTGACTCCTCTTACTGTACAAAGGAATTGGTACAAAAATCACACGAGAACCCACCTACCTGTCTCTGTAGGTTTTAAGCAACGACTGCAAGGGCCTGACTGGGAAAGAAAAAATTTTGACATTTCTTTTCTCGTTACAGATTCATGAAGATCTCAGCTGTGATGTCTTTACATGCCAGAGTTATTCATGCCAATGCCTGTCTCGCACTGAGAGGAGTGACAGGCGTGAAGTGTATATATATATATATATATATATATATATATATATATATATATATATATATATATATATATATATATATATATATATACACACACACAAGAAGAAAAAAAACAAGAAAAACAGAGCTTTGAAATCTAAAAAAAAAACCAAACAAGGTCGGAATGACACCACATTATGATGTCACAATAGGGCACCACAATCCTCTTATGGATTACCATAACGACATCTTTCGACATTTTACTTTTGTTGTGTGATTGTGATGGATGAAGAAGAATGACACCACATTACGATGCCACAATATGACACAACAACCCTCTTCTGGTTTAGCGTCGCGATATCCATCCATCCATCGGGATCATACTCTGTGCAGAGCGTCGGTGCTGCCGAAGCAGTCTCCTGGGTTATCGGGCATGACACAATCCTGGACGGGTCGCCACTCTGACACAGGATACTCGAAAGGCCAAATCATCCCAGCAAGCTAGCACTCACTACTCAGGATCCTAGGATCCCAAGCCCACCACCCCAACCATTAAGCTGACACCAGTCATAAAATATGTATCTAAAGCATGTTAACATTGAAAAAACATGAAAATAAAATAAACAAAACAAGGCTTTTACCTTTTAAATTTATTCCAAAACAGCAAGGTCATTTTTACAAAACAGCGAAGTGGGTGAGCGTAAGAATATTACGTACTCGTACTGTCCTCTTCCGTAAATATTCAACAAACAAGACTTAGCTCGGGGTGACGATGATGATGCTGCTCGAGGGGGAGGGTGGGGGTTAGAAAGACGTGGATTTAGAACTCGCGATGGCTGGTGGTGGTGGTGGTGGTGGTGGTGGTGGTGGTGGTGGCACGACCAAGTCGCTTGCTGCATTGCCATAAAAAGAAGAAGGGTCAAACGATCCTGAGCTATCTTGACCTGGAGGAGATCTTTCCTGCTTGGACAGTAAGGTACAACATAGATCGCGATTATATTTTGACATTTTACTTTTGTTTTGGGATCGTGATGGAACAACGTCAAAACATATCGTGATGCCAAACCAGAAGAGGATTGTTGTGTCGAATTGGGGAATTGTTACTTTGAGTGGCTGCACCAGGCTGACCGACCGGCTGTTGAGTTGGATGTCAGGGATACAACTATCCCCATTGCTGACCCTCCAATTAACTGGTAACCACCTTCGTTTGTGGAAACACAGGCAGTGGTGAACCAGTTAAATGGGGGGTAAAGCCCCAGGGATCTGTGGCATTTATGCTGAACTTCTCAAGGCTGGAGGTATCATTACAAGCAGTTCTGTGCTCTGTTTGGAGCACAGGCATCATCCCAACTCACTGGAAAAGGAGCCTTGTTGTCCTTCTCTGGAAAGGGAAGGGTGATGGCTGAGACTACAACAACTACCGAGGGGTGACGCTGCTCTCAGTGCCGGGCAAGGTCTTTTCAAGGATAATTCTTCATCGGGTTCGTCACCATCTGCTCGAACACCAGTGCCCGAAGCAGTCAGGCTTTCCACCAAATGAGTCAATGATTGACCGTATCCTTGCTCTCCGGGTCGTTACCGAACGCAAATGGGAGTTTCGGCAGGGGCTGCTTGCAGCTTATGTTGATCTCTGCAAAGCGTTTAATTCAGTGAATCGGGATGCCTTCTAGAGGATTCTCGGTCTTCGTGGGGTGCCACCAACACTGATCAATCTCATGTCTGAACTATACTCTGGTACAGAGAGTGCTGTGAGGTGTGGTTCCATCTTCAACTTATTTCCAGTTGTTACTGGAGTTCGTCACGGGTGTGTATTGGCCCCCACACTCTTCAACACTTGTATGGACTGGATTTTGGGGGAAGATGTCGGAGAGATCAGGTTGCGGTGCATCGCTTGGGAATGTCAAGATCTCTGACCTTGATTTCGCAGATGATGCAGTCATCTTTGTGGAAACACTGGATGTCCTGTTAGGGGCCCTCAAGGCACTGAATGAGGAATCTGAGCCGCTGGCACGATGGGTTTTTGGGGGTCAAAACAAAGATCCAGGCTTTCAATGACATCTTGGATGCTGCTGTCTTGTCTGTACCTGTTTGTGGTGAGGATGTTGAGGTCACTGAGAGATTCACTTACCTTGGCAGTGATGTTCATGTCTCCACAGCTTGTGAGCCGGAAGTCATTGGATGTCTCGGTTAGGCCTTGGGAGTCATGGATTCATTGGATCATGGGGTGTGGCGCTGTCGGTACCTGTGCAGGAGGATGAAAGTCTGAGTCTTCAGGTCCTTGGTGCTTCCAGTCTTGCTCTGCAGATGTGAGACTTGGACTCTGACAAAGGATCGCTAATGAAGACAACTCCTCCAGTACCAGGTCTCTTTGGATAATCCTTGGCTGTTGCTGGTCAGACTTTGTGTCCGAGTGAACGCAGGAAGGGTGGACATGATGGTCACCAGTGGATGTCGTTTTGGTCAATTGAAAAAAAAAAATATATATATATATATATATATATATATATATATATATATATATATATATATATATCTGGCAAGACGTCAGCCAGAGCAGCAACTTGGCAGTCCAGGGAATGGCAAAATGTTTACCACTGCCACCATGTCAAGTTTCGGTGTTTGGGTTGAATGATGAGAAGGATTACAAACGATCCAATTTGTTTACTGCAGCCACACAGAACATAACAATGGCAGCACCATGTTCACTCGTACCAGATGTGTTCTACGACATCAGTGTCAAATGGACGAAGGTCAATTGCATTGCAGCTGGAGCAAACACTTGACAAGGTCCAGTCGACCATCATATGACCTGGTGTAGGTGAAGCGAATATTGAGGCTTTGGTGTCTCACAACAAGCATGAAACAAACTCATTTTAAACTTTTCTTAGTTATCAGTTTGAACAGTAGCTGATGAGTGCTAGTTAACGTACACATTGATTAAGTAAAATCACGATATTTGCAACTCATTAGTGATTAAAAAGGTTAATTTTGCTGCCGAAGTCCACACGCTTTACAAACATATTGACCAATCCGGTTTGAAATAGTGAGGTTTGATCATCGATAGCTAGGATTGATCATCCCTGCACACACCGAGTAAAAACAGGATCGATTCTGTTTTTTAAAAGATGATGGCAGTAGAACGTGATGTTTATTGATCAATTAAGCAGCAAAAATAAACCATATCTGCTGTAATTATTACTCTATTAATTATCCCACTCATCATCCCATGCAATGCATCATATGGGGGTTCTTTTAAGGATGATCAAAGATTGTTTGGATTAAAAATTGCAGTGAAAGAGGGGGGGGGGGTGGAGAGGGACTGGAGTTGAGTGCAGGAACAGGTAAAAGAAAACAAGAAAAACCACATGCACACTTCTCGAATTATAGTCTGATGATGATTTGGCAAAAACTAAAAGGAAGAAACTGAAAGTGTTCCACTTTAAATCAACCCGTATCCCAGCTCTGCTTCAGCTCTCCAGGTTCCCATGGTGTGCTGCCTTTTTGGCTGTTGGTTACATCATTGGTTAGGGACGTGACTATGCCGCTGATGTAGTGCTCCTATTACCAGTATACTGGGATTCATTTGGCCGACCTCGGAAGGATGACAGGCTGAGTCAACCCCCTGGTGTTAATTCAGTGGAAAACGGGGCTCAAGCTCAGGACCCTAGGATCCAAAACCACCACCATAACCACTAAGCAAACAACAGGCATTAGTTTATGCAACGTATTGATGTTTGCCAATTTCCAAGCAGATGGAAGATGACCTATAGTAAATGACAGGGTGAAAAGGGCAGAAAGAGAGGATGGGAAAGAGCAGCAGAGCAGGTTTTTAGGACACGTGGGCTGATCTGTCGTCCGGTCCAGTTGCAGAGTCAGAGTCAAGGGATGCCAGAAACGTTTCCATCTTCTCAGATGTAAAAGACACTGAATCCAGGACCAGTTGGGTACGACTGCGTACTGTGGGTACAGAGGGTAAGGGGTTGGGGGACACAAGATTTGGAAGCAAACACAGAATTGAGGCATTCGGCCTTCTCACGAGCAGAGTCAGCTGTGGTGGAGCCATTTAGGGAGAGGGGATGAAGGAGAGCAGAGACCAGAGACAGACTTAAGGCACCACCAAGTTTTAGAGGAGGGGGGAAACGAGGGTTTACTTACTCCATTCGACTTACTCAAATGACAGCACTCAGAACAAGGTATATCGTCAACAAGCTCTTCAGGTTGAAGCTGTGGAAATAATAGATTGTACCATTGGACACCTGCTTACAATAAATGGCACAGTGATGTGAAACCAGGCATTGGATAATACAGTACATCCAAACGGTTTGGAATTCATCCTTGCACGTTTACACAGTTGGCTCCAAAGATCCTACATCAAGAACAGCAGCAGTAATATTTATCCCTGATATTAACCCTTTAATGCATGGGATATTGTACTGATGTGAATGCATGAAATGGGTCCCCTGCGACCCATGTGTCTCGTGCTTCCAAATGTAACCAACATAATAAGGAAATGAAACAAACAATATTTTAACAAATGCTTTTATAATTCTCAATTTAAAAAAATCATCATACATGTCAAAATTTATTTTACAAAGCAATGTTCGTGGCACACAGAAGAAAGGAAGAGAGAAGCGTGGCGCCGAGCAGCGCGTACATCACCTGCGCACTACTTCTACGGTGATGTGACCGCGAATAGCCAAGGGCCGCGAATGGTAAATATTACTCCAAAAAATTCCTTGTGAACAGTCAAAACCGCAAGTAGTAAACCAACGAATGGTGAGGATTTACTGCACTCATCATACTGCGCATGATGACATGTATAGTATGATCAGATGACATGCACTGATGACACTGTACAATTCATCATGTACATTGTACAGTATGATCAGTACACTCACGAAGACTAATCAGGACCAATAAGCCAAGACTGTCGTGCATGACAACGTCATTTGCATAAAATGGGTCCCTGGGGACCCATACATTTTTAGCTCACCTGGAACGTTGCTCTGGGGAACTTACGGGATGGCGCGTCGTCCGTCTGTCCGTCCTTCCACAAATAATTTCAACTTCTTCTCTGAAACTACACATACGATTTTGCTGAAACTTTACCACAATGATCATCAACATGTATGCACCAAAGTTTGTTCATGGCATTAAAAAAATAATTATTATTATCATCATTTTAAACTTTCCATGGAAATTCACATCTTAAAGATATGTCATTCCACCAGTGTTCAGAAACACCGAATGCAGATACGCAGTCCACTCACTGGTCGCGATCCGTCAGGAGGTTTGTGTAGCACACGGCCGTTCACTTGGGCCTTGCACCGACCCACATGGTCGGGAGTTTGTACTACGAACTGCTGCCCGCTCGGTGAGCCGAGAAAGTTCTCCAAGTCTTTCATTATGCAGAGGCACAGCTCTTTCTCTCAGATACTTTTCCAAGTATGTTTGGCTTATTTGTGAGCCATTTAAGATCACAATCCTTATCCTGGACACGTGGTATATTTTATTTTGCCCCAAACACGTAAGTTTCCTTCGGTCTCTGCACATGCGCACCAAGCATTCGGGGCAGATTACGTCATTTCAAAAGTCACGTATAGGTTATCTATCTATAATTCCAGCAGTGTGTGTGTGTGTATGTCTGTGACCGCTGTTTCTTGACAACCACTGGTCCGATCTAATTGAAACTTGCCAGGTATATTGCTGGGGACCTGAGTATGTGCCTTTTCAAGGTTTGATATTAATCGGACAAGTGGTTCCCAAATTATGGCCATTTATTTACCAAACCAATGACAGGACACGTTGCTGCGTAGGCATGGCCGATGGGGAAAGGACGCCTTAGTTACCGTGGCGGAGGAGTGGCAATGGTCAATGGCAGCGAATGTCATGGCAAGCAAAGACAGGGAGGTAAACTTGATTTTAATTTGGATTTTAATTAACTCTGTGTGTAAGTATCACAGCAGTTGTTACTTCAATGCAAGCGAGAATTCGTGGAATGCATGTGAACATTCCGTACAGGCACGCACCACTTCCGGATAGTGATGACTTACTGTATTCTAATAATATCTCGATTTCTTATGCGCATTTATAGATAAACACAATGCCCCAATCCAGTCGTCCTTTACGAGAGCGAAGGAATGACCTGTGTGGTTGTTGTTTCTGGCACGCGGTTTGAAAGTTTTTTTTGTTTTTTTTTTGGTTTGCACATACGGCCACGCACGTACGGGCACACGAGAGTGAATGAACGGCCTGTGTGGTTGTTTGAAAGTTTTTTTGGGGGGTTTGCACGTACGGCCACGTACGTACGGCCACGCGAGAGCGAAGGAACGGCTTGTGTGGTTCTTGTTTCTGGCACGCGGTTTGAAAGTTTTTTTTTCACGTACGGCCACGCACGTACGGGCACGTACTAGTTATAACCAAATCCAACAGGCTAACCAAATCTCAGTAATTCCAAACATAAAGGTTCACCATTGTCATGACACTGAAATTGATTTCAACCCTTGAAGTGCAGTCATTTTTTCTGATTCAGTCAGCTCTGGAGGCTTAAGAATCCCAGCAGGCTGTTTGTAGATATGATCTAATCCTTGAGGTGCTGCTTCTGCGAAGCATCGCCAATCGGAATGGTACAATCATTCACCTGGCATGGATCTGTGGAGTGCTTATGTTGGATTGACCTCACTGGAGGACAATGAGGTTTGTAATCAGGCAGTAGACAAGTGACCCCTTAGACCATGATGCCTGGGTTCTTTTGAGCTCATCGGAGGTCCATTGTTTGATTGGTGAACAAGTTCTCAAAACCTTTAGTAGAGTGTCCTTGATATCCGGCACATATTATCATGACCTGAATTGTGCATCTTGTGACGGATCTTTCCTCACTTTCCCTTTTTCTGGGCTGTTTGTGGGGACGCACTTTGCTTTATTAAGCTCGCAGAGAAAGACTGTTTGAGGAGGAAAGGGGGGTGGCAGAGGGTAGGGGGGGGTGATCCATCACCATGATTTGCATCACGAAGGGTGAATCGTCCACCCAGTGTCCTTTCCACGCTCCCCTGGCTTTGCAGCACGCAGCTTTGTGCAGATGTTTATTGCGATCAATGCCCTCATTTTGGACCTTCTGCTCATGGAGAACCAAAAGGCTTAGGATAAAGGCACAACAACATAGGGGGAAACTTTGGAACTGGAGAAGACCGTTTAGCCCATAGTGGCCATACCGAGTGCACACCCAGCACTTTTCTCACTCCTTCCCCTTCCTCTCCTGTACTGCAGACATTGATAATGGAGACAAGAAGATGTATAGAGAGAATCCTAGGTGGAGAATTGGACAAGGGTAACTGCGCACAATGGCCTACTCTTCGTAAGATACCATGGCATTAAGATCAACATATAAAAACAGAATACAGAGCTGGCTCGATGTCAATATAAAAAGGGTGGTGTGCTCAGAGATGTATCACTCTTCTCACATTGTACCAAAATGACAGTCTTATTGGGATGTCTACTTACTATGTATGTAAATATGGAATGTTTGGACCGCTCATCCCCCGCCGCCATAGGCACTGGTTCGAAACGCGTATCCCTACACACACAAACACACACACACACACACACACACACACACACACACACACACACACACACACACACACACACACACACACACACACACACACACTCAAGTCAGAACAGCTGTACACACAGAGGCACATTAGGGTTTATAGAATAATCCACTGGCACATCTGCAAAAACTTCAATATCCCAGTTCCAGAAAACTCATGGAAACATGAACCAAAAACAATAAATGAGAATAAGGAAGAAACGCTCACACACGACCTGATGATCCCATCGAGTGTGAATATAGAAAATTAGAAGGGCAGTCGGTAGAGCGCATAACCTCTGCCATGCAATACCTGATCCAGGAGAACATATCGGGCCCACAAAGTTTTTGAAATATCATGCTACATGTCGTTTTTGGCTTTATCTATCAATGGTGAAGAATTACTTCAGCAATTAAAATAAAATAAAAAAGAATCGCATATCCAGATCTGGATTGGGATCTTCACCAAGATCGAACCAATTTAACCTTATCAAACACCCAAAGTGTTCACCAAGTTTCATCCGAAGTAGTCCTCAACTTTTTGAGATATACTGCACATAAACAAACAGACAAATGAAAAATCACTCATAGAGCGACACTTGGCAAAACAGCGCAAAGTAGAACGGAAATCAGTCGAGCGCATACCTCTGCCAGGTGGAACAGTTCACATTTTGTATCGTACTGATAAAAAGTTATGGCTGATTTTGACCTTTTGGCCTATGTTCACCTCAAAATTAAGAGGTGGTTGAATTCAGTGACCTGGTATGCAAATGCCCTTCAAATTTCAAGTTAATTGGATTAAAATTGAGGATTTTAGAAATTTGGCCTATGTTGACCTTTTGGCTGAAGGTAACCTCAAAATAATAGGTCATTGAATTCAGTGACCTAATGTGTAAATCTTTTTCACATTTCAAGTCAATCAGATGAAAATTGAGGATTTTAGGAAATTTGGCCCAAATTGGTGTTTTGGCCGATGCTGGTTTCAATATTAACAGGTGGTTGAATTCAGCAACCTGATGTTCAAAGGTTCTTCAAATTTCAAGTCAATTTGGATGAAAATTAACAATTTTAGAAACAATTTACTAATTCGGCCTATTTTGGGTTGACATTTTGACCGATGTTAACCTCAAAAGTAATAGGTGGTTGAATTCATTGACCTGACATGCAAGTCCTGTTCAAATTTCAAGTCAATCGGATGAAATTTGAGGATTTTCGAAAATTTGGCTCAATTTGGCCGATGTAGACCTTTTTGGTCGACTGAATTTTATGAAACTTCAATGTGGGACCGTCACAGGGTCAGTGACATTAATCTCTGGATATTTAAGATGTATCGGTTGAGCGGTTTGGGGTGGAGGCGAGCGGACAGCCGAGGACAGGACAAACATCCCGAGCCGAGCCGAGCCAAACTGTGCCAAACCGAAACAAAAACGGAGGTGATCAACTTACTAGTCCAAAAATTTTTTTTTCCCAAATAACAAACAGACAGACAGGGGTGAAAACATAATATAACTTCCTTTCACCTTCAAGGTGACAGAGGTAATTGGTTTAATGGGGTTATATAATTAACATAAATAGACAACAATTCACCTCAATAAAAACTTCCATCAGAAACAACTCGTTTTGTGTAATGTAAATATTACATTTAAACTATACAAGTACAAACTATTCAATCATAACGAACTAATTTTGTGTGTGTGTGTGTGTGTGTGTGTGTGTGTGTGTGTGTGTGTGTGTGTGTGTGTGTGTGTGTGTGTGTGTGTGTGTGTGTGTGTGTGTGTGTGTGTGTGTTTGATATCTACATATGTGGGTTTCAGAATGTGGAATGAAGTCCCCCCAGGGTGGGCTCAAAGTGTCCACCTTCATTTCGGTAATGGGTCACGATTCATGGACCGAGCTGTGAAGTTTTCTGTTCTCAAAGTTTTGTGCCGAAGGCTCTCGTCAGGATCGTCACTGAGCCCCGGAAAGCTTCCAACTGTAGTTTGTTTGTAGTAATATTCCCAGGGATGGTTTTTCGCTCACCTGTAAAGTGGTCTTGGGGAGCTTATGGGATGGCGCGTCGTCCGTCCGTCTGTCCAAAAATACTTGCAACTTCTCAGAAACTACACTTATGATTCCAATTAAATTTGACCACAACCTTCATCACCCGTGATGGCATAAAAAAACAAGGTCTGAAGGGGTCTACAGAGGGAGTTTACGGTGGTGGGAGGGGGGAGTGGGTTACCTCCCCAAAGAGGTATTTGCTTTATTCTTAAACGATACAAACAATTCCGGTGAAACTTGACCACAACCTTCATCACCCATGACGTACGAAAGTTTGTTCATGACGTTAGAAAAAATCTGCCTTTCAAGGTGTGTTTGCCCCCAAATAAGTATTTGCTTTCTTCTCCAAAACTACACAAACAATTCCGATGAATCTTGACCATCATTTTCACCACCGTGTTGTACCAAAGTTTATTCACGACATTGAAAAAAATTGGTGTCTAAGGGGTTCTACAGAGGGGGGGGGTTGCCCCCCAAAATATGTATTTGCTTTTTTTTTTGAAACCACACACTCAATTTTGATGAAACTTGACCACAACCTTTACCACCCGTGATGTACCAAGGTTTGTTCATGGCATTAAAAAATACAATCCATAGGTATTTACTTTCTTTTCCATTATATAGTATGTGGGTTTTCCATGCCTGGATGACCACTGGTTTCCTGGTTATCTTATCCAACCGCTACCAGGTGAGCACCCAGGGGTATTACCCCTGTATAAATATCTCTGTGAGGTTCTTTATCATCATTCCTGTAGGTCCAGCTATCACTGGTACAACTTTGGCATTCTTCAGCTGCCAGGATCTTCTCATTTCAATCTTGAGGTCTTGGTGTTTGGTCATTTTCTTGATTTCTTCATTGTTTAGTCCAAAATCACTGGAATTAACACAGCAATCAGCAATGCTGCCTTCTCTTTTTTGTACCTAAGTATGATATCTGGTCACAAAGCTTTTTTTTTTCGATGTTCACGCTCGATGGGATCATTAGGTCGTACGTGAGTGGTTGGTCCTTCCATGTTTTCAGTGAATACTTTTGATTCCTGTTCCCACAAATTTACTGGAACCGGGACATCAAAGTTTTTGTAGCTGTGCCAGCGGATTGCATTATAAACTCTGTTGTGTCGTCGTGTGTACAGCTGTGTGTTCGGTCATTAACCCTCATGTACCATTCTCTTTACTATTCAGCATAACATTTAAACCCACCTCCACCTCTCACGTGTGTTGTGTGTGTGTGTGTGTGTGTGTGTGTGTGTGTGTGTGTGTGTGTGCGTGCGTGCGTGCGTGCGTGCGTGCGTGCGTGTGTGTGTGTGTGTGTCTGTCCGCTCGCCTCCGGCCCAAAACCACTCAACCGATAGTTCCAAAATTTTCAGAGATTAATGTCACCGACCCTGAGACGGTCGCACATTGAAGTTTGGTAAAATTTGGTCGACCAAAAAGGTCTACATCAGCCAATAGGCCAATTTGAGCCAGATTTTCTAAAATTCTTAAATTTCATCCGATTGACTTCAAATTTGAACAGGATTTGCATATTACGTCAACTAATTAAACCACCTATTACTTTCGAGGTTATCTTAGGTCAAAAGGTCATCATAGGCCATAAGGTCAACCCAAAATAAGCCAAATTTTTTAATTGTTTCTAAAATTGTCAATTTTCATCTGATTGACTTGAAATTTGAAGACCCTTTGCATATCAGGTCGATTAATTCATCTACCTATAAATTTTGAGAGCAACATAGGCCAAAAGGCCAATTTGGGCCAAATTTTCTAAAATCCTCAATATTCATCCAATCGACTTGGAATTTGAAGACGACTTGCATATGAGGTCGCTGAATCAACTGCCTATTCATTTTGAGGTCAGCATTGACCAAAAGGTCAACAATGTCCAAATTGCTAAAATCCTCAGTTTCAATCCAATTAACTTGAAATTTGAAGAGCATTTGCATATCAGGTCACTGAATTCAACCACCTATTAATTTGAGGTAAACATAGGCCAAAAGGTCAAAATAGGACAAAAGGCAAAAATAGGACAAAAGGCCAATTTGGGCCAAATTTTGTAAAATCCTCAATTTTCATCTGATGGACTTGAAATTTGAAGAGCATTTTCATGTCAGTTCGCTGAATTGAACTAACAATTCATTTTAAGGTGAAAAGGTTAACACAGGCCTAATTTCTGAAATTGATACATAGGGCCAAAAACTAAATATATAACTATATCTCAAAAAGTTGTGGACAAGTTATGACAAAACAAGGTGGATGAGTTGAATAGGTGACAAGAGCAAACGGATTGGATTTTGGTTCTGATCCAACCCATCAGTGGGATACAAAATGTGAACTGTTTCACCTGGCAGAGGTATGCGCTCTATCGAGTGCCATTCTACTTTGTGCTGTTTTGCCAAGTTGTCACTCTATGCGTGATTTTTTTCATTTATCTGTTTGTTTGTCTGTGTACAGGATATCTCAAAAAGTTGTGGATGGATCCAGATGAAATTTGGTGGGCCGGTTGGTTGGATGTGTGACAAGGACAAACTGATTAGATTTTGGTGAAGATCTGAATCGGGATTCGACTCCTGGAATTTTAAAAGTGATTCTTCACCATTGAGAGATAGGGTTAAACTAATACACTGATGAGCCAAAACATTATGACCACCTGCTTAATGTGCTGTTGGTCCTCCGTGTGCCGTCAAACCAGCGCCGACCTGCCGAGGCATGGACTCCACAAGACCCCTGAAGGTGTCCTGTGGTATCTGGCACCAAAACATAAGCAACAGATCCTTCAAGTCCTGCAAGTTGCGAGGTGGAGCCGCCGTGGATCGGACTTGTCGGTCCAGCACATCCCACAGATGCTCAATCGGATTGAGATCTGGAGAATTTGGAGGCCAGGGAAACACCCTGAACACTTCATCATGTTCCTCAAACGATTCCCGAACAATGTGTGCAGTGTGGCAGAGTGCATTATCCTGCTAAAAGAAGCCACTGCCATGAAGGGGTTTACCTGGTCTGCAACGATGTTTCGGTAGGTGACACGTGTCAAATTGACGGCCACATGAATGGCCGGACCCAGGGTTTCCCAGCAGAACATTGTCCAGAGCATCACACTCCCTCCACCGGCTTGTCGTCTCCCACAGTGCATCCTGGTGCCATCACTTCCCCAGGTAAACGGCGTACACGTACACGGCCATCCACGTGATCTAAAAGAAAACGGGACTCATCGGACCAGGCGACCTTCTTCCACTGCTCCAAGGTCCAGTTCCGACGCTCGCGTGCCCATTGTAGGTGCTTTTGATGGTGGACAGGGGTCATCATGGGCACTCTGACCAGTCTGCGGCTACGCAGCCCCATACACAGGAGGGTGCGATGCACTGTGGATTGTGACACATTCCTCCCATGACCACCATTAATATTTTCTGGAACTTGTGCCACAGTGGACCTTCTGTCGGTTGGGACAGCCTTTGTTGCCTTTGTTGCCCTCGCGCATTGATGAGCCTTGGGCACCCAACTCCCTGTCGCCGGTTTGTGGTTTGTCCCTCCTCGGACCACAGTCGGTAGGTACTCACCACTGGTGACCGGGAGCACCCCACAAGCCTTGCCGTTTCAGAGATGCTCTGACCCAGTCATCTGGCCATAACAATTTGTCCCTTGTCAAAGTCGCTCAGGTCTTTACTCCTGCTCATTTCTCCTGCATCCAACACATCAACTTCAAGAACTGACTGTTCACTTGCTGCCTAATATATCCCACCCCTTGACAGGTGCCATTGTAACAAGATAATCAATGTTATTCACTTCACCTGTCAGTGGTCATCATGTTTTGGCTCATCAGTGTATATAGCACGATATCCCCAAAAGTTGTTGACGGATTCGGATGAAACTTGGTGGACAGGTTGGGTGTGTGACGACGACGAGTTGATTCGATGTTGGTGAAAATCTGAATCCGGATCTGGATAAGAGAATTATTTAATATTTCAAAGTGATTCTGCACTCATTGAGAGACGGAATAACGATCTCGGCGCATTGTGGAGCACAGACCTCCGTCGGGCTGAACAGTTTACGATTTGAATCCCACTGAGGCCGAAATTATCAGATCCGGATCCGGATCTTCACCAAGATCGAACCAATTCTTCCTCGTCACACAGCAACCATGTCCACCACATGTCGTCCGAATCCACGCACAACCTTTTGAGGTATCGTGCTCACAGACGGACACAAACTGGGGTGAAAATTCATAACCTCCGACTCCGATGAGCCTTAAAAAACTTCCAACATGAACAAATACTTTAATGCTATTAGTGGGGAAACTTAGCTAAATATAGCATAACAATTGTGCATTTTGTGAGGAAAGCACCAAATTTGGTGCTTTCCTCACAAAATGCACAATTGTTATGCTAAGTTGCCCCACTACATATGTTAACGAGAATTTATATATCGTTTTTATTGAAGAAAAACGCCGGATGGAGTATGGAGTGCTGAGTGCAGCACCATCATGGTTCTGCACATGACCACCTCACTGGCCTTTTATACATTTCGTGACGGCCATGGTGGTGTAGGTCGAGACTAATTTCAATGTTAATCGTCTAAAATCTTCAATGTAAATCTAAAAACACGTTGTTTTTCATTCCGTATCCGTGTTTATTAAAATAAGTATTTTATTTCGCGTCGGTACTCGGATTTCAGGACCATTTGTTTGACTGAAATTTATAGAAGAAGAAGAAGCGAAAAGAAGAAGAAGCGAAAAGAAGAAGAAGAAGAAGCGCGTGATGAACATTGAGCCAGTTGATGTTGCGGAAGTAGTCACGTGGTCCTCTGTGAAGTGTCGAGTGGATACAGTGTGAGATGGTGGCGTCCGACGCGTTCATGTAATGGTATTGTTATCCTGAAAGGTCGCGGAGACGAATTGGCGCGAGTTTCGGGATGTCAAGGGTTGTTCGTGTGTCCGAATTTGGGCCTTCGCGTGCAACGGCTGCAAGATTTAAATAGCACGGACTTGTAAAGTACTGTGTTCTTCATCCGCTCGATCTCGCACATGCGAGCTTACGGAGGATACAGGGAGGTTTGCAAAGGCGGAAAACGGCACTCCGCTCCGCTCCACTCCGCCCCGCCCCGCCCCGCCCCACTCCACTCCACTCCACTCCGCCCCACTCCACTCCACTCCACTCCACTCCGCCCCGCCCCGCCCCACTCCACTCCACTCCACTCCGCCCCGCCCCGCCCCACTCCACTCCACTCCACTCCACCCGCCCCGCCGCACTCCACTCCACTCCACTCCATTCCACTGCAGTTCGCTCTACTCCACTCCACTGCATGGAATTCCACTCCACTGCACTGTGCTCCACTCCACTGTGCTCCGCTCCACCCCACCCCGCTCCACCCCACCCCACCCCACCCCACCCCACTCCCTCCACTCCACTCCACTCCACCCCACCCCACCCCACTCCACTCCACTGCACTGAAGTCCATTCCACTGCACTTCGCTCTACTCCACTCCACTCCACTCCACTCCACTGCACTGTGCTCCACTCCACTCCACTCCACTCCACTCCACTCCACTCCACTGCACTGAAGTCCATTCCACTGCACTTCGCTCTACTCCACTCCACTCCACTGCACTGTGCTCCACTCCACTGCACTGTGCTCCACTCCACTGCACTGAACTCCACTCCACTCCGCTCCGCTCTGCTCTGCTCCGCTCCGCTCCACTGTACTTCACTCCACTCTGCTCCACTGCGCTGCACTGTATGGGTGATGCAGGAGAAGGATCTGGGGGTGGTAATAGATACGGAGGAAAGGAGGCAGCGTAATGCCAGGCAGCTATAGATAAAGCAAGCAGGGTTGTGGTTGTATTCGTCGGGGGATCAATTATATATCAAAAGAGGTGGTGTTAACGTTTTACAGTAACAGGATCTGTGAGCACAGTGTGAGTGAAGATGAGGTTAGTTGGTGTGGTAGTAAGGTAGGGGTCTTTTACTCAGAGAGTAGTTGATGCACGGAATGGTCTCACTGGTAACGTAGTGGCAGCAGAAACAGTCGATAAGTTTAAATTGGAATTAGATAGGAACCTGGAGGCATTGGGGATGGAGGTATACATTGATCTTGACAGGAATGGTAGGAAGCTGAGGTATGGATCCCTGATTGTATACCTGTGTGGTGATGTCCATGATAGGGTAGCGTTGTATCGTGTGTGCGCTCGTGTTGTTCCCTGCTCGTCAATGCCTCACCCTGCTGATGTCCTTGTACTAGCCCCACTGTTCTCCCCCGCCATTCTCTCGATAAATTAATTCGATAAACCCATGGATTTCATTAGTCTTGTTGATCGAGTGCAGGCATGATGGGTAAAGAGCCTCCTTTGTCCAACTTCCTTAAAGCACAATGACATGGCCTAGATAATATGCACATCATCACTGAGACATTGGACGCCAAGGCGTGTCACGGCACTGCATCACCTGGCCGCACGGCAAGCACCTTTGTCTTCCAATTTTAATGTAAGCGACCCGATCATTGGGTAACCGATGTGTTCATAACCCCTGGGGTTATTTTGTTCCAGGTGAACTCCAGGCAGATCGTTTGCACCCGCTTTTGGCATGCCACCCAAAAGAGTCACGAAGGTGAAGCCGCTGCCAATCATCGGTCGATTTGGCACATCGCTGAAGATCGGCATTGTTGGCCTGCCCAATGTTGGGTGAGTTTCTTTTTGTGCCATTTAGCATGGTTCCAACATGGTGTTGAAGTCCTTGAAAGTGCTGAAATTCAACGTTTTCAACTTAAAAACTTTGAAATCCTCGTAAAAGATGATTTTCTTCCATCCGGGTCCTTATAATTTTCATTTATATTGTGCAGATTCACGCCCGCCGGCGTGCGAGCGGCCACGTAACTCGAATTGCGGCACGTCGCCCACCGGACGGACAATCCCATCGTGACCCTCTCGGACTAACGCCGGGAACTAGTCACGGGTGGGCCTTTCGGCCTCACCACGATCGTGCCAATCGGCCCCCCGCGTGGGATAAGGTTGCTCGCCAAATTCGACCTACCTAAGTACCCACACGGAGGGTAGACCGGGCGATCGCACCTCGCCGCAGGTCGACTTCGGACACGGGCCACTTTAAGTGACCCGTTCCGTACTATCGGGATAACCGAGCGGTGTTATCGTCAACCTCGACGGTTCGATTAATTATTGGGCGTATTTAGCCCACGACCAACCCTTTACGTGAAGTAAGATGGAGATTCAATAAAGGAAAAGACGAAGCGAAACGGGAAAAACAGTTCAACATAAAGCACATTTATTCCGCGGCAAACGGAAAGCACACATATACAATTATACACCAAAAGCAAATGTAACAGTAGAAGAAGCACACGATTCTGCACAAAAAGCAAATGTAACAGAGAAACACAATGCAGATCTACTACCGACTACCGAGCACACGGCAACACTTGTACAGTTTTACTTCACAGACGGCGCCGACAACACATATACTCAAAGCAAAAGAAAAAGGGACCACCCTCAACGATGAGGGGGGCAGACGGGCCTGGGGCCGAGACCGCGTCGAGCCTACCCGTCTGGTGATGAGCCGCAAAATGGCGGTGGCGCCCCGACTCCGCGGGCCTCGCTGGCACTGCCTGGAAATGGGGTGGGAACGGGGCCCCCTTCTCACACTATCTCAGCGCGGGGGGGAAACAGGAGGGGGTTGTTGATGCTCGGGGGAATGAGGATATCTCGCAGGCTCGGGTCCCGTGACGAGCGTCTCCACCGCGACCTCGGTCGCGTTACCGGCCTCCCCTCTCCGCAGCTCCCCGACTCTGACACGAGCGCCCTCTCGACTGCCTTCGCCGCCGCCACCTCTCCAACTCTCCACTCTTCTCAGCTCCGTCAACTGCTTTCTCTGACTCTTCTCTTCTCAACTCTCCTTGACTGACTCAACTTCTCGGCGAGCGAACGCGGCCCTTTATAGCCCCCGTGGCTTCGCTCCTTCACCTTCGACCCTTCACCTCCGACCCTTCACCTCTGGCTGGCTCCCCATTGGACAGAGGAAAAGTGGGCGTGAATGATTTTTGATCCGCGAATCTGCATATAGCGATTATACTCCGACGCACCTGGAGGCGGGGCCAAATCACCCCACGCTCGCTGATAGGACGGAACAGAAGTGGGCGTGAATCGTTTTTGATCCAATTTCTTTGGAAAGGCTGGTGTTTTTGCACCCGCTGCTCGGTGCGCGCCCTGCACGAGTCCAGGATCGGCGCCCACAAGCGGCGCGGGAATGGCGGTGATGCGATGGTTGCGAGAGCGAGATGTGACGGCAAGGGTCGTGGCTGTTGTTGTGAAGCGGCGTTGCGGTTGGTGGTTGTTGTGTGATGGCTGTTGAGACGTGGTTGGTGGTGGTTGTGGTGGTAGTAATGGCGGCTGGTCCAAAATAAAGATAGTAAAAGAAAAACGGCTATCTAAAAGGGTCGCAGCCCGAATGAATGACATTTATTCCCTCTAAACAACGGGTTTGGGCCTAACTACACATATACTTACAGAGATATCTCACCTACGGGACCTGAATGGTGGTTTGCGAATTTCGTCAACCACAACAATATTCAATCGCTTTCCTGCCCCAACCAGTGTTGACCACTCCTCACTTTCATAAATGCCAAGGTGAGCCAATGAAAAAAGCCAAGAATTCACAAGTTTTCGGAAAAGCGATGATGATAGAAAACCAAGACGCCAAGGTGAACAAAGAATAGCCAAGATCTTGTGAAAAAAGCCAAGGACTGGTCACACTGGCCCCAACCTTGCATCAGCGGCACGGCCGTGCCTTCAGCCAATGGTGCTCCCTGCAGCCTCGTGCTGCATATGACAGAAGAAGAAGTTAAATCTGTTTTAATTTGAATATCCTGACGTGTTCCAATTCGGACTGTAAATCTCATTGCACACACGTGTCTGTTTGCAAAATTCAAGAACGGGTACCTCCAGGGAGACGTGAATGTTAGTAACTGACGAGTATAATCCGAGTCATTGCGGCCCGACGACTTGGTGCCGTTTTCACTGCGTCGTCTCTCATTTACGCAGACAAACTAGGTCCAACCAATGGAGTAAGGTCAATAAAAGGACAAGACGTGTGCCTTCCAAAAGATTACGGTGTATCGTCTGAATGCAAAGGATCGAGGACAGAGGCTGATCACAGTGTATCCGTCGAGTGCATGTCGAACATGGATCATCATGTTCAAACACTGAAGTTCTTGAGTTGTTTTTCAACTTCTTAAAACATCTCTCATCTCATTCAATCCCAAGCTGTGAGACATCCTTGTTGGCAGGTGAAAGGAGAAAATGATATACGAAAACAGACCAAGTGGGTAATCTGGGGCTTTCAGGGCCATCCATCAATCATGTACGCACAAAAGCCTGTTCACAGTAAATTATGTTCATCGTAAATGACGCGTACAGTGGAGAAGTGGAAGTGAGGTCCAGAGTTCCGCCATATTTACCTCCGCCACCGAAGGTGTGCAGAGATGGCGATTTCAGCCCCTGTCTGTCTGTGAGCAGGATCTCTCGATGTCGTGGACGGATTCAGACAAAATTTGGTGGACAGGTTTGGTATGTGACGAGGACAAATTGATTTGATTTTAATGAAGATCCAGATCTGGGATTTTAAAAGTGATTCTTCACCATTGAGAGATGGGGCCAAAAAACGATATACGTGCAGCACGATATCTCAAAAAAAAAAACTTTTGGACAAGTTATGACGAAACTTGGTGGATGAGTTCATTAATTGACAAGAACAAACTGATTAGATTTTGATTCAGGTCAGTATCCAGATCCAGCCGATCAGTGCGATCCAAAACGTCAGCTGTTCAGCATGGTGGAGGTATGCACTCCACTGAGTGCCACTCTTGTCTCTTTGTGGAATATCTTGCCCAAGATATGCAAATGAATGTATGAGTGAGTGAGTGAGTTTTTTATTTTTATTTTTTATTTTCATTTTTTACTTCTGCCACCGAAGGTGGACGGTGGTTATATTTTCGGGTTTTCGTGACAGGTTCTCGTTCCCGCGATAACTTCAGAATGGCTGAAGGGATCCAAGTCAAACTTGGTAGAAGTATGTATAATGATATAAAGATAAACTGATTATATTTTGGGGTCAAGAAGTTAAAGATCAGAGGGCAAGTCAGGTAAAAATGTGATATTTGAGAACAGGTGAAGGGATTTAAATCAAACTTTGTACAACTTGGTGTAATGATGTGGGAGGAGGCAGATCATTCGACGTCGCAAAGTGCCATTCAAGTTTTATAATATAGTCCCCCAAAAGCTCTCTCTCTCCTCTCTCCTCTCTCTCCTTTATCTCTCTCTCTCCTTTATCTCTCTCTCTCCTTTATCTCTCTCTCTCCTTTATCTCTCTCTCTCCTTTATCTCTCTCTCTCTCCTTTATCTCTCTCTCTCTCTCCTTTATCTCTCTCTCTCTCTCCTTTATCTCTCTCTCTCTCTCCTTTATCTCTCTCTCTCTCTCCTTTATCTCTCTCTCTCTCTCCTTTATCTCTCTCTCTCTCTCCTTTATCTCTCTCTCTCTCTCCTTTATCTCTCTCTCTCTCTCTCCTTTATCTCTCTCTCTCTCTCCTTTATCTCTCTCTCTCTCTCCTTTATCTCTCTCTCTCTCTCCTTTATCTCTCTCTCTCTCTCTCCTTTATCTCTCTCTCTCTCTCTCCTTTATCTCTCTCTCTCTCTCTCTTTTATCTCTCTCTCTCTCTCTCCTTTATCTCTCTCTCTCTCTCTCCTTTATCTCTCTCTCTCTCTCTCCTTTATCTCTCTCTCTCTCTCTCCTTTATCTCTCTCTCTCTCTCTCCTTTATCTCTCTCTCTCTCTCTCCTTTATCTCTCTCTCTCTCTCTCCTTTATCTCTCTCTCTCTCTCTCCTTTATCTCTCTCTCTCTCTCTCCTTTATCTCTCTCTCTCTCTCTCCTTTATCTCTCTCTCTCTCTCTCCTTTATCTCTCTCTCTCTCTCTCCTTTATCTCTCTCTCTCTCTCCTTTATCTCTCTCTCTCTCTCTCCTTTATCTCTCTCTCTCTCTCTCTCCTTTATCTCTCTCTCTCTCTCTCCTTTATCTCTCTCTCTCTCTCTCCTTTATCTCTCTCTCTCTCTCTCCTTTATCTCTCTCTCTCTCTCTCCTTTATCTCTCTCTCTCTCTCTCCTTTATCTCTCTCTCTCTCTCTCCTTTATCTCTCTCTCTCTCTCTCCTTTATCTCTCTCTCTCTCTCTCCTTTATCTCTCTCTCTCTCTCTCCTTTATCTCTCTCTCTCTCTCTCCTTTATCTCTCTCTCTCTCTCTCCTTTATCTCTCTCTCTCTCTCTCCTTTATCTCTCTCTCTCTCTCTCCTTTATCTCTCTCTCTCTCTCTCCTTTATCTCTCTCTCTCTCTCTCCTTTATCTCTCTCTCTCTCTCTCCTTTATCTCTCTCTCTCTCTCTCCTTTATCTCTCTCTCTCTCTCTCCTTTATCTCTCTCTCTCTCTCTCCTTTATCTCTCTCTCTCTCTCTCCTTTATCTCTCTCTCTCTCTCTCCTTTATCTCTCTCTCTCTCTCTCCTTTATCTCTCTCTCTCTCTCCTTTATCTCTCTCTCTCTCTCTCTCCTTTATCTCTCTCTCTCTCTCTCCTTTATCTCTCTCTCTCTCTCTCTCCTTTATCTCTCTCTCTCTCTCTCTCCTTTATCTCTCTCTCTCTCTCTCCTTTATCTCTCTCTCTCTCTCTCCTTTATCTCTCTCTCTCTCTGTCCTTTATCTCTCTCTCTCTCTCTCCTTTATCTCTCTCTCTCTCTCTCCTTTATATCTCTCTCTCTCTCTCTCCTTTATCTCTCTCTCTCTCTCTCTCCTTTATCTCTCTCTCTCTCTCTCTCCTTTATCTCTCTCTCTCTCTCTCCTTTATCTCTCTCTCTCTCTCTCTCCTTTATCTCTCTCTCTCTCTCCTTTATCTCTCTCTCTCTCTCTCTCTCCTTTATCTCTCTCTCTCTCTCTCTCTCCTTTATCTCTCTCTCTCTCTCTCTCCTTTATCTCTCTCTCTCTCTCTCCTTTATCTCTCTCTCTCTCTCTCCTTTATCTCTCTCTCTCTCTTTCTTTTGTCTCTCTCTCTCTCTCTCGTTTTTCTCTGTCTCTCTCTCTTCTTTATCTCTCTCTCTCTCTCTCTCCTTTATCTCTCTCTCTCTCTCTCCTTTATCTCTCTCTCTCTCTCTCCTTTATCTCTCTCTCTCTCTCTCCTTTATCTCTCTCTCTCTCTCTCTCCTTTATCTCTCTCTCTCTCTCTCCTTTATCTCTCTCTCTCTCTCTCCTTTATCTCTCTCTCTCTCTCTCCTTTATCTCTCTCTCTCTCTCTCTCCTTTATCTCTCTCTCTCTCTCTCTCCTTTATCTCTCTCTCTCTCTCTCTCCTTTATCTGTCTCTCTCTCTCTCTCTTTTTTCTCTCTCTCTCTCTCTCTTCTTTATATCTCTCTCTCTCTCTCTCCTTTATATCTCTCTCTCTCTCTCCTTTATATCTCTCTCTCTCTCTCTCCTTTATCTCTCTCTCTCTCTCTCCTTTATCTCTCTCTCTCTCTCTCCTTTATCTCTCTCTCTCTCTCTCTCCTTTATCTCTCTCTCTCTCTCTCCTTTATCTCTCTCTCTCTCTCTCTCCTTATCTCTCTCTCTCTCTCTCTCCTTTATCTCTCTCTCTCTCTCTCCTTTATCTCTCTCTCTCTCTCTCCTTTATCTCTCTCTCTCTCTCTCCTTTATCTCTCTCTCTCTCTCTCCTTTATCTCTCTCTCTCTCTCTCTCCTTTATCTCTCTCTCTCTCTCTCTCCTTTATCTCTCTCTCTCTCTCTCTCCTTTATCTCTCTCTCTCTCTCTCTCTCTCTCTTTCTCTCTCTCTCTCCTTTATCTCTCTCTCTCTCTCTCCTTTATCTCTCTCTCTCTCTCTCCTTTATCTCTCTCTCTCTCTCCTTTATCTCTCTCTCTCTCTCTCCTTTATCTCTCTCTCTCTCTCTCTCCTTTATCTCTCTCTCTCTCTCTCCTTTATCTCTCTCTCTCTCTCTCTCCTTTATCTCTCTCTCTCTCTCTCTCTCCTTTACCTCTCTCTCTCTCTGTCTCCTTTATCTCTCTCTCTCTCTCTCTCCTTTATCTCTCTCTGTCTCTCTCTCCTTTATCTCTCTCTGTCTCTCTCTCTCCTTTTTCTCTCTCTCTCTCTCTCTCTCCTTTATCTCTCTCTCTCTCTCTCTCTCCTTTATCTCTCTCTCTCTCTCTCTCTCCTTTATCTCTCTCTCTCTCTCTCTCTCTTTATCTCTCTCTCTCTCTCTCTCTCCTTTATCTCTCTCTCTCTCTCTCTCTCCTTTATCTCTCTCTCTCTCTCTCTCTCCTTTATCTCTCTCTCTCTCTCTCTCTCTCTCCTTTATCTCTCTCTCTCTCTCTCTCTCTCTCCTTTATCTCTCTCTCTCTCTCTCTCCTTTATCTCTCTCTCTCTCTCTCTCTCCTTTATCTCTCTCTCTCTCTCTCTCTCTCTCCTTTATCTCTCTCTCTCCCATATGGGATACACGACAGCATATGTTTGGCATTGTTATTTTGTGAATGAGTCACACAGCTTGCTTGGCGTTCCAAAGAGTTGAAACTGAACTGGCAACAGAATTTGTATGCCAAAGACACATGCAGCTTCTCATGTTTCTAACAAGTGTCCCTCGAGAGATTTATGGGAAACTTTAAAAATATCAAGCAAATTAGGAATACTTGAATACTCACCCTATATGTTGTTGTATCTGCAGTTGGAGAAAAAACACTAGAAGGGTACTCAGTAGAGCACATACCTCCGCCACATAATGCCTGATCCACGAGAGCATATCTGGCCCAATAAATTTTTGAAATATCATGCTATACAGTACTATATCGTTTTTGCGCCCCGTCTCTCAATAGTGAAGAATCACTTTAAAAATTAAATAATTATCGTATCCAGATCCGGATTCGGATCTTCACCAACATCGAATCAATTCGTCCTTATCACACACCCAACCTGTCCACCAAGTTTCATCCGGATCCATCTGCAACTTTTTGAGACATCTTGCACACAAACAGACAGCAAGGGGTGAAAACATAACCAGCTCTTCACCTTTGGTGGCAGAGGTAAAAACTTGAATCACCTTTTGCTTAAAAAGGTGTATGAACTCCAACTCCTGTAATTCATCGAGGAATGGTCTCAATTTTCTTGTGGCACAAGTTCACACACTTTTCTAGAAGTTATCCATTGAACACATGCCGGCCGGTGCACATATTGACTTGATAATAATGTGATTGTTTCAATAATTATAATACTTGATTTAAATAAACATAGGGGCAATAGCCCTGGGTGCTCACGTGGTAGCGGCTGTATACGATAACCATGGAACCACTGGTCGGTGTAGATGACCCATAAAATATGTAACTGAGAAGAAAGTAAATACTGATGGATTTGCTTTTAATGTTGTGAACAAACTTTGTTACATCACTGGTGATGAAGGTTGTGGTCAAGCTTCAACGAAATTGTGTGTCGTTTTTGAGAAGAAAGCAAATACCTCTTTAGGGGGACAATCCTTTTCGTAAACTCCCTCCGTAGACCCCCTCAGACCCCCAATTTATTTATTATTTATTTATTTTCCCTTGATGCTGTGAACAAGTTTGGGGCTTCATGGGGCATAAAGGTTGTTGTCAAATTTAATCAGAATTGCATGTGTAGTTTCTGAGAAGAAAGCAAATGCCTATTTTGTGGGGGCAACACCCACAGACCCCCTTTGGGCCTGAATTTTTTTTTTTTTTTAATGTCTTATACAATTTTGATGAAACTCTACCACAACATTCATTACCACGTATGTACCAAAGTTTGTTCGTGTAGTCTCAGAGAAGAATTTGAAAGTATTTGTGGATGGACGACATGCCATCCCATAAACTCCCTGGAACTACGTTCCATGTGAGATAAAAACAACAGATTTCCATGGTGTGAAGGTTGCAGAATAGCCGTTAGATTTTGAGCAGATATCCAGCAGCGTCAACAAGTTTTATCATGTGAAAATGACCAATGATTCTGAAAACTATTAACTTTTGATTCTGTTCAAACATGTTTGTTTTGTCCCGCACATGCCCCATTTGAATGTTTTCCTGTAAACCTACAAGTTGTTGAAGTGAACCCATTCATGGCACAGAGACTCATCTGTGATTACATTTGTGCAGTGAGCATGAGTTATTCTTCATGTTAAGCTGTTAGAAGAGTTGCTGTTGTCGGCCTTTGGGACAAACCACAAGCATTTATCCCATTTGCATTCATGAGCTAAAGTGGCAAAGAGCAACGGAGCAGCAGCCTCCCAAAACATATAGTGGTGGTTAATGAGATTGAAGTAAAATCGAAGAAGAGAAGGGTCCACATTCACATAGGAAGCTTTGAGGAATCGGCTGACCCACCTTGCAGGTAAAGCTGAAGCAACAGGAAATCTTGGATTCCAACTCCGACAGACTTTGCAGAACTGTAAAGGGTAAGCATGTCGAACTGAACAATTCAACACGAGTTCGCTGACCTTGTCAATGCACTCAAGGATGCAATGTTTAAGTTGGTCTGAAAAATACAGTAAGTTTCAGGTTTTTGGTACTTTTTAGATTTGAGTGTAGTAGCGCCTGTGGAGAAATAAATAAATGAATTCCCATTTGTACTCCTTTATCGTTGCTGCCGAGTTTGTTTGAATGACTAACTGTGAATGATGGCACTGTATTTAAATTCCTTTAAGGCCCGGTCACACCTTGACGTTTTAGCCAGCGATGGCAACGTGTTAAAATTTATGTAAAACGCTGGCTTACGTTGAACTTTTGATGTTTTTTTTTTTAAAGATTCGGACGTATTCATAGCGACTTGGTCTTATGTATAACGCATTGGTAACTACACAGAACGTTTCGTTGTGTTATAGATAACTTATGCCAACGAATGCTGAACCTGTTGTCGGCCTACACAACCGATGCCCAACGATAGTCTAACTCAGGCATAGCGCGTTGCACGCATCGCCGACGATGTCGTGACGTAGCCTATTAAAAGGCTGACTCACAACGATTCGAATCATAACTCCCGTAGAAATGGAAGGGTCAAAATCGCGGTCACACCTTGGCGATCTTGTCAGCGTATGCCGACGTAACAAAAAGTGTCTAAAACGTTGGGGCACGTCGAATACGGTATGGTAAGTTTGGTATGCGCGAGTAGAACGCTAAAGCACGCTATCGTACATCGTAGTAAGTAGAGTACGTCAAAAAATTTTGAACATGTTCAAAATTTTACGACGTACTCGGCGTATGACACACGTTCGCATGCGATGAGGATAAGTTTTACACACGATATGTGGACGCTTACACACGTCCACAAAGGCTACTTATAAGCTACTCATAAGTCGAAACACGTCGCGGTAATGTCTTTTTTACGCGAAACTTATTTCTAACTTATGTTTGACGTGCTTTTAACCAATTCTTTACGTAGTCCCAACACACATCAACGTATGTAGACGTATTCCAATGACGTCTTCCGGTCGACAAAAAAAAAAAATGAATGTGTTTCTAGCTTACAACTGTCATATAAAGACGTGTTCCCAGCGATTTTGGGAATTGGTATATAAAAATGGTGTTCATAAAAGGGGAACCCAACAGTGTTTTCGAGTCCTTTTTGAGTCGATGTCCATGTCAGCAGTATCAGTATCAGTATCAGTATTAGTATTAGTATTAGTATTAGTATTAGTAGTAGTTTGTTCATGTTGGCAGTAGTAGGTGGGTGTGAGGGGGAGGGTGTGGGTTATGATGGATCGTCCTTGCGTCCGCGTGTCTACAGGTAGGTTCATAGGCTGCCACTCAACGATTTAAATGGCTGCATCTCCACTATTGAAAGTAGACGCTTGCGCTCAACAATTGGATTTTTTTTACACTCAACGACTTTTAAACGGTACCACTCAGCTGGTTTCATTGTTTACAATGAACGATTTAAATTGCTGTCACTCGCCTTTGTTTTTTTTTTTTTTGTTTTTTTTGTTTTTTTGACGCTGGGGTTTGGAAATTTGAAACGTTTCTTCTGAACGTGTTAAAACGCTCAAACTCGACTATTTTAAATAGATGCTGCCGATGGACAATTGGAATCATAGCCAAGCTGGACATCGAAGTGTGAACATCCTCGTCATGCCGAAGAAAAGTTTGAAGAATGCTGCAAATAAGTGTCCTGGCCGTGGACGTGGACGCTGACGCAAGGACGATCCATTATACCGACGTCTTTCAGCCTATGAGTAACTTAAAAGTAACGTCTGTCGACGTGTGGCAACGATCGCGTAACGTGCCAACAACACGTTAATCATAGGTAGGAAATAAGTTTCGGGTACTCTAAACATTACCTCGGCGTGTCTCAACTTGTGATTAACTTACAAGTAGCGTGTGTTGACGTCTGTCAATGATCGCAGACCGTGCCTACAACTTGTGGCCAGCGTAGCGGAACGTGTGAGTCATACGTCGGCATACGTCGTGAAATTTCAAGCATGAAAAAATTTGAGGACAACCGAAAAGTACAACGTTTAAAGCCAACGTACAACGACGTATGGCAATGTACTACGACGTATGCCAGCGTGCTCTCAATGTTATCAAAACTTACCCATAACGTATTCAACGTGTGCCAGCGTTTTAGAAAAAAAATTCAAAAATCGGCATACGTTGGCTAAAACGTCAAGGTGTGACCGGGCCTTTAGCAATGTTAGTCTGCATTGCTTGGTGAAGGATACTGTGTTAGCAAATATAGGATACTTAACACAGCTGATTCCACATTGTTGTGATGATTGCCCAAAATGAATGACACTACAAAGGGAAGTTGTGAACATTTGCTTTTGACTCGTACATGCTTTGGTGTGCAACGTCCCAGTTGAAACTCCTGTTTCACAACATGTTTAAAGACTGGTACGTTCACCATCTGTTTTTTGTAGGAATGATATACATATTGTTGCGAATTCGCGCCCGCCGGCGTGCGATCGGCCACGTAACTCGAATCGCGGCACGTCGCCCACCGGACGGACGATTCTGTCGTGACCCTCTCGGAACAACGCCGGGAGCTAGTCACGAGTGGGTCTTTCGACCTCACCACAATCGTGCCAATCGGCCACCCGCGTAGGATAGGGTTGTTCGCCAAACTCGACCTACCTAAGTACCTACGCGGATGGTTAATCGGGCGATCGTACCTCGCCGCAGGTTGACTTCGGACACGAACCGCTGAAGCGGTTCGTTCCGTACTGCAGAGATAACCGAGCGGAGTTATCGTCGACCTCGACGGTTCCGATTAGTTCCCGGGAACTTACACCCACTACCAATCTCTTACGCGTAGCAGGATGGAGAGTCAATAAAAAGAAAGGAGACGAAGCAGAGCGGGAACAGTTCAACAAGCAAGCATTTTATTGCGCGACACACGGATACAAACAAGCACGTATATTCAGTCACAGCAACAATAATAAACGGCACATATTCAAGCACAGAAAGAAAACAGTAAAAGAGAGATACTACCGACGAAGACCGACACACGGCAACACTTACGCAGTTTCACTTAACAGACGGCGCCACCACAAGCATTTACACAAAAAACAAGGGAAAAAGAAAGAAGTCGTGGCTTCCTTTTTCGTGGCTGGTGAGTCCCTCTCCCACGACCGTCAGTGTGGTCGCGCCTGGCCCCGACGTCTCTCGCGGCCGGCGAACCCTCTCTGGCACTCCTCGTCCAGAGGCGCAGGTCCACCTCACAACCGGCGCTGCCGCGTCTCCCGTCCGTGCCTCCGTTGACAGGCCGCTCGCCAAGCCGCGAGCGCAGGACCTCTTCCCCCGACAAGACAAGCAGCGCCAAGAAGACGACGACGTCCAGCCCAGAAGCTCAAACAACCCGAAGAACACAGAAACTCTCAAAGACAAGGAGACAGGAAGCCTCGAAGACAACTACTCAAGGTCCGTGCTGTCCTCCTTTTGTAGCGCAGGGCTCCGCCCTTCGCTCCGCCCCGTTTTCGGCCCCGCCTCCCTTCGAGCTTCTTGGAGAAGCCTCTCGGAGGGGGGCGTGCCCTGTTGCTCTCCCTCCACCCCGCCCCGTGCGGGGGCCGGGGGAGTCAGTTTTGGCTCAGGGCCAGGGAATTATTCCCCCAAAAAGAGGCCCCCACCTTTTCTCACCTTTGACCCCCGGCTCGGATCGCACTTCCACCACACCGAGCGCGGAGAATTTAGACGGGAGAAACAGGCGGGAAAAACCCCCGAGCATCATTGGTGGTTTTTGTTTTTCCGCGGAGATCGTAAACGCACGGGGCTTATTGAATGGCGAGTGGCGAAGATGTGGTAGCGTAGGTGGTGGAGGTGGCGTGGTTGTAGTGGGGATGGCGTGGTTGTTGAGATGCTATTTGTTTGAAATAAAAGATAGAACAGCAAAATGGCTAACTCAAAGCGTCGCAGCCCGGATGGATCACATAAATTCCCTCTATACAACGGGTTTGGGCTAACTACACATGGACTTATCGAGATATCTCACCTGAGGACTCTTTATGGTGGAATGCGAATTTCCACAACCGTAACAATATTGTTGCGGATTCGCGCCCGCCGGCGTGCGATCGGCCACGTAACTCGAATCGCGGCACGTCGCCCACCGGACCGGACGGACCGGACAAAATAAAATCTTTTTTCGGATTACACTTTTCAGACCAACTTGTGATGTTTTCTTGTTTCAGCTTATTTGTGTTGATGATGTAATTGCTACTGCTGGTGGTGGTGTTACAGTCGTTGGTGTTTTAGTAGTAGTTTGCGATGTAGTAATAGGAGGAGGTGGTGGCGGCATTGGTTATTTCTGGTGATTGATGATTGGTGGTGGTAGATGTTGGTTGTTGGGGGTGTCGTCGTTTGTTGCTGGTGGTGGTGCCGTTGTTTGTTGCCGGTGGCGCTGCCTTTGTTTGTTGCCGGTGGCTGTGGCGGTGCCGTTGTTTGTTGCCTGTGGCGGCGGCGTTGCCGGTTTGTTGCCTGTGGCGGCGGCGTTGCCGGTTTGTTGCCTGTGGCGGCGGCGTTGCCGTTGTTTGTTGCCTGTGGCGGCGGCGGTGCCGTTGTTTGTTGCCTGTGGCGGCGGCGGTGCCGTTGTTTGTTGCCTGTGGCGGCGGCGTTGCCGGTTTGTTGCCTGTGGCGGCGGCGGTGCCGTTGTTTGTTGCCTGTGGCGGCGGCGGTGCCGTTGTTTGTTGCCTGTGGCGGCGGCGGTGCCGTTGTTTGTTGCCTGTGGCGGCGGCGGTGCCGTTGTTTGTTGCCTGTGGCGGCGGCGGTGCCGTTGTTTGTTGCCTGTGGCGGCGGCGGTGCCGTTGTTTGTTGCCTGTGGCGGCGGCGGTGCCGTTGTTTGTTGCCTGTGGCGGCGGCGGTGCCGTTGTTTGTTGCCTGTGGCGGCGGCGGTGCCGTTGTTTGTTACCTGTGGCGGCGGCGGTGCCGTTGTTTGTTGCCTGTGGCGGCGGCGGTGCCGTTGTTTGTTGCCTGTGGCGGCGGCGGTGCCGTTGTTTGTTGCCTGTGGCGGCGGCGGTGCCGTTGTTTGTTGCCTGTGGCGGCGGCGGTGCCGTTGTTTGTTGCCTGTGGCGGCGGCGGTGCCGTTGTTTGTTGCCTGTGGCGGCGGCGGTGCCGTTGTTTGTTGCCTGTGGCGGCGGCGGTGCCGTTGTTTGTTGCCTGTGGCGGCGGCGGTGCCGTTGTTTGTTGCCTGTGGCGGCGGCGGTGCCGTTGTTTGTTGCCTGTGGCGGCGGCGGTGCCGTTGTTTGTTGCCTGTGGCGGCGGCGGTGCCGTTGTTTGTTGCCTGTGGCGGCGGCGGTGCCGTTGTTTGTTGCCTGTGGCGGCGGCGGTGCCGTTGTTTGTTGCCTGTGGCGGCGGCGGTGCCGTTGTTTGTTGCCTGTGGCGGCGGCGGTGCCGTTGTTTGTTGCCTGTGGCGGCGGCGGTGCCGTTGTTTGTTGCCTGTGGCGGCGGCGGTGCCGTTGTTTGTTGACGGTGGAGGTGCCGGTACCGTTGTTTGTTGTCGCTGGCTGTGGCGGTGCGGTTGTTTGTTGCCGCTGGCTGTGGCGGTGCCGTTGTTTGTTGCCTGTGGCGGCGGTGCCGTTGTTTGTTGCCGGTGGCTGTGGCGATGCCGTTGTTTGTTGCCTGTGGCGGCGGCGTTGCCGGTTTGTTGCCTGTGGCGGCGGAGTTGCCGTTGTTTGTTGCTGGTGGTGGTGGCGGCGTTTTGGTGGCGATGGCGGTGCTGCTGTAGTGGTGGCATTGGTTGGTGGTGGTTGTTGGTTGCTGTCTTGTCGGTTTCATTGTCAGCGTTGGTATCTATTGTAGTTGGTGTTGGTTGAAGTTTGCGTTGGTATTGGTGATCTTGGGTGTTTGTGGCATTAGATGTTCATCGTTGGTGGTGGTGCTGTTATTTGTTCATGGTTTGTAGTGATCGTTGCTCGTTTGCGGTCGGGGTCGTGGCAGTGGCAGTGGTGTTGGTTATTGGTGAGTTTTGGCATTGGATGTTGGTGCTGGTCATCTGGTTGCTGGTAGTTTGTGGTGGTGCTCGTTCCTGGTAGTGTTGTTGGTTGGTGGTGACTACATTGGTCTGTGGTGTTTTTTGTTGGCATTGAGTGATTAGTTGGTGGTGATTTGTGTTGGGTGGTTGTGGTTGTTGCTCCGACCAAAGGTTAATGACAAACGTAAGCTCCTCTTTGCTTCCCATGGCGTTGGTATGCCTTAATAAACGTCCTGTTGATTGCCCTCGTTGAAGGAGAGGATATCGCACTCGGGTCCGTTGGTTTGTCTGTCTGTCTGTCTCTGTCTGTCTGTCTGTCTCTGTTTGTTTGACTGCACAGAACTTTTGTGTTTTTCTCTGCAACCGCTTGTCGGATTGAGGCCAAATTTTCACTATTAGTGCGACGACTCATGTAGAATGTTTTAATGATAATTGTGACGTCATAGGTCACGTGGTGTGCCAACCATGTTGGAAAAACAGAAAAACTTTGGACGTCTATCTCTGAAACCCCACCAAGGACAAAATTGAAACTTGGCACATCGCAAATACTCCATGTGGGATGAGTGATTTTTTTTTTTCAATGTTGTCATAGGTGCCTTCATTATGACGTCATAATTGTATATGTAGAACGCTACATCCGATCAGTATGAACATTTTTTGGGTCATCTCGGGATAAAATGGTCCCCAAAATTTTTTCAATGATGTCATCGGTCACGTGATTCGGAAGCCATATTGTTAAAAAAAAATCCTTCAGCAATCTCTGAAATGGCTGAACCAGTCATCACTGCCAACATTTATAAAGTGGCAGTTCTAATTATGTCTCTTATTAATTACGTAACACACCAGTACACAAACGCCACACAAAACTACACAAACGCCACACAGCATGCCAAAGCAAGTCCTGGTGAGGGTCTGCAATGTCTGATTGCTTTTTTTTCTTGTTCTACCTCTCTGCCAACCCAGGTCAACACTATCCTTCAACAGCAATACTCGTTCTTCATTTTTACATTGGGCTGTAAACTGTTGGAGTTGTACAAAGTCACCGACGATACACAATCATATGGAGTCGCATATTGGAATAGGAGCAACATGGCTGGTTTAGTTGGTGGTGTAGGGTGGTGATGTCACACTATTACCAACAACCAAGACCATGACTGGTCACACACCTTAATTGATGATTTCCATTGGGGGCTGTGTAATGAAACTATTGAGATATCAGAAAGACTGGGATGAGTAGATTTTTGTCCTCAAACATGGTTCCTAATTGATTCCTGCTATCTTTTATTCCTTTTCAATGCTTGCAGGATGAACAATACGATATTTTCATTGTACACTGTACTGTTATAATTGTAATTGTATGGTATGTCGACCACAATAGTGGGAATTCATTAATGCTGATTATTGGATCATGGACTCGTTTTTGACCTCCACGATAAATGGAGCAATCCCAGCATTTTGGAGCTCGAGCAGCATTTTCAAAGATGCAAATGCTCTCGAGAGGACGAGATTTGTTGCGGAAAGTCATTCTTCCTAAGGTCCGTTGGGAAAACGGTAATGTGGAAATACCAGGCCTTTCTATCACCTGAGTTCATCCCAGTTTGCCGACTTCCTTGTGGCAATATTTTTCTCCAGCAATTGGAGTTGTTTTCACAATATTTTTATTTTAATCTCGAGTCGGTGGCAGTGCCCGTGTCGCCGTACTGTCACGAACGTCTCATTTTCCGACTTGCATCTCTCAGCTTCAATGCGGTTGTTTTTCACACGAATAGTGTATTTTGAATATTTTACACTTTTTTAACTTATGTGACAAATACATTAGGCATCTTGTTCATCTTTGTGATGTGAACTGCATTCTCTAAAGCTTATTTTCAACTCTTGCAGCAAGTCCACGTTCTTCAACGTTCTAACGAAGAGCCAGGCAAGTTCTGAGAATTTCCCCTTCTGCACCATTGACCCGAACGAGAGTCGCGTCCCCGTCCCCGACGAGCGCTATGATTTCCTCTGCAAATTCCACACACCCGTCAGGTGAAGGCATTGTTGGCCACATATTTTCATATTCTTACGAGTGTATACGCTTGCCATTTAGACATCGGTCTGTGCGGGTGAGAGGCTAGGAGCAGCCCCTGACGGCTCGTTCTCGCTCCGCTCGTAATCATTGTCGAGTTGTTTTCTTTGCCGGCATTTTAGCAACATTACGCTGAATGTGTCAAATTGCTCACGGCCGTTTAAATCGCGATACTTGCTTGGTGACGTACGGCGGCGTAAATGCCCTTGGATATTTAATCATTCTTGCTCATCATCATGAATCCGTCATCAACCATTTATGGAAACTTCTACACCTTGTAATTTCAAGCTTCACTTCCAAAATGTGGAGAAAAGGACTCATTTGATTCTGGAGATAAGTCTTTGGATTTAATCAAGAAGGACTGACAGAAGAGCGTTTTGGAAAAAAAAAAACCAAATTCTAAATGTGAAACTAAAGAAGGATGTTTATGTTTATACGTAGTGGGTGTTTATACATTGTCCCCCCCACTACACCCCCCCTCCCCAGCTTGTTCTTGCCCGCGATCATTCACATTCTCGGCACAGGCACGATACTATAAATTCTTCTGATTCCTGTCGGTGTCGCGGGTCGAGGTTCCCCTTAAGGACTGTTTCGCAGAATTGCTTACCAAGTCGTCCTGAGTGGATTGCTTATTCCGAACCCCTTGGGTGCCATGTGTCACATGCTTTGCTGTGTGTTTTACTTGTGTGTTTTATTTATTATTTTGTATTTTATGTCATGCCGATGTGTTAATTCCCAGTAATGCCACGCCAACCTTCATGCTTCTGCTTGACCGAAATGCATGGATAGGTGCGAAATACCCCAAACATTACATCTTCGCTTGCGGGTACAATGCCAAGCGTGCTCAAACGAGCCCAGTGAGCTTTCGCAATTTTAAAGTGGAAATCCAAATTGGTGAAATGGATTTGACGAAGTGCAAATGAAGTAATGGAAACCATGAAGAATAGCCATGCAAACGTCGTGCTCAAGCAAGCGGCCCGTGAGTGACCTGGATCTTGGTGCTCAGCTTTAAGAAGCTTTGTGAATGCCTTGTACATGGTAAATGATTTTGCATTGAGAACCTGCCAACAGCTGCACCATTCCTTTGTTCAGGTAATTTTATGCAATGCGGTATTCCCAAAGTGGGCTGATCACAGGACTGTGTACAATTTAGATTGCCACTAATTGCCATCTGTGTGCAGATAATGCTACTCTGCAGTGTTTCCACTCGTAGAAACAACATTCCTGGTCACCCCGATGACAGCCACTATATAGCTCCTGTAAGAGTGTCCTTTGACACACTGGTTGCTTTGGCTTTCCTGGATACGTCGGTGGGCTTTAATGTGCGTAATGAAAGCAACTATTGGTTAATTACGCAATTTTATAGATGCTACTTATGCTTCTGATCACCCAGGCCGAGTTGATGCTGCTGGCCTTTTCAGCTGACATGGATAGGCTCTGAGATGGAAAGTTCGCATAAATCGATCTCAAATCAACATCTTTGTGACTCTCGGTGCTGCTTTATCATCTTCCCCGAAGAGGTCGCGCCCGTAGCCGCGTCGCCTTCAGTCACATCCTTGACTGTAGGATTGGATGTGAGATTAGATCTGTTGGACTGAAGCACACCGTTCTCTTTGGGGCTTGGGTGCATGGCCCGCCTGTGGGCTTCGGCACACGGCCTGCCCGTTGGGCCGGAGCGCCGTCGTCACTGGGCTTGTTTGTTAAAGTTTATTGGGGTGTAAGGGTCAAAGTGCTGGGCTTCTTAGGGTCAAAGCGTTGGCATTGTTGTTTCTTGGGAGTTCAAGCACTTGTATCAGTTGTATCGTTGGGAGTTCTCATTGTTTTTGTTGAGTTTTGAAATGCAGTACATTACTCATGTTCATTGTGGTTCAAAATTATTGTCATTGATATCTCGCTCTTTGTGTTAACTGACTTGGTGGTGATAAATTTATTGTGATTACGATCCTAATTCTTCTTGTTGTTGTTGTTGTTGTTGTTGTTGTTATTTTTGACTCTTTTAACATTGCTTGTAATTGAGCTTGCTTTTTTATTTTTTTGTATTTTCTTTCTCCAGCAAAGTTCCTTCGTTCCTGAATGTGGTTGACATCGCTGGCCTAGTTAAGGGAGCTCACGAAGGCCAGGGCTTGGGGAATGCGTTCCTCTCGCACATCAGCGCCTGCGATGGAATCTTTCACCTCACAAGTATGTCTGCATGTTTGTTTCTGTGTTAAATTGGGCCGTGGAGCACAGAATGAATTAACACTGATGTGCCAGGTGAGGAAAATCTCCATCACCATGCAGCCATACCGTTGTTTCACATTTTCCTGCTGTAATGAGGGAACTGATTGTGGGAGGAAGGATGGAATTCGGAAGGGCAGTGTGTTCTATCTAGTAAAATTAATCGGGAATGGTAACAATCACTTGGTAAACTTGTACCGTTGAATGACTCCATTTCTTTTGCAATTTAATGATATCCTATATAAATATGAGCGGTATTGCATGATTTCGGAGATTGAGTGCAACAAGGCAAATGAGTTGTTTGATGAAAACACGAGCATATTTGTTTGGACGATTGTCCCTTGTGTTGTTCTCTTCACCTTTCCTATTATTCTTCCATTTTGCATCCTTATATCCTTACTGTTTATGGTAATTGTGACTTGTATAAAGTTAATCTGCCTCATGATACCAACAAGGTAGGGCTTTATTGTGCGGGTCGAGTGTGACACTTCGCTTGCTCGGAGACTGGCTATTTGACTTCAGGCCTAATTTGTTTGAAAGCAACGGTCATTCAGGCCTGTCTCCATCGATCATGGCCAACAAAGCGCTCGCAGAAAGCACAATCTGTGGCTTGAGCTTTGTGGGCTCTGAGCTGTCGTTGAGGCGAGTGGGGATACTCTGCTCCCTTTCTCAATGCTGATTACACCAATTGCCTTCTACTTCTGGCAAGGGCTGCGTTGGGGGGCTGTTTACGGGAGGGGCAAGGATGTGCTGAATGGAGGGTTAGTTGAGGTGCAGGGTGGGAATATCGAAGGAAAGTGTGGTAAATCAAGTCTCTCCATAACGCTGAAAATGAATTGCTTTTTACTTTTAGCATCAAGTATTACAAGTAGGTCTATGTCCAATATGAGCTAGCGAGCGGTGCTTGACACTATTTACGCTTCTCAGGGTATGTCCTGTCATCCTGGAGTCCAACGTCGGCGCGTTGTTTTTCGTTTTTATTTACAGCCTGCAGGGACAAAACTGTTTACAATGAAGCATGCTGGAATAATATATTTGTTCGTTTATAAAGCTCGACATTTGATCTTTGTGATGCAAATGTCCTTTATGTAAATATTTGGTATGTGATGCCATTTTATTGAAATGGGATAATCATCCTGAGAGCAATCCTGATGAAAACGTCGCCCCAACTTACAATTGTCCTTTGCACAAACCCAACAGCAAACTTTCTCTCGGTGAAAACAGTTCTTCCTCCACGGATATATCCCCTCTCCCCGAACCCCCAATACACGCCGTACACTGCTTATGGAGTGTCTCTTGTGCCAAAGCAGTTTCAAGGCAAGGATTACGCTCGGTGGTTCCTCATTGCTTACTCAGTTGAGCAGCCATCTGGATCAAACGTACACCGGCTCAGATAATTCAACAAGCTTTCCCCACGCACCCACTGAGCCTCTCAAATATACACCATTTTAGAGATTGTATTCATTGGTTTTATCCCTTTGATGTTCCATTAATTTTTTTTCACGTTTCCACTATTGCTGAGAAGTTTTTATTTTATTTTATTTTATTTTATTTTAAATGCCGTGTTGATGCCACCTAAATCGCCTCTCCCTCAACACTCAATACGTATCTGCTTGCCCCTGCCTTTCAACGGAGCTCTGAAGTCCCACTTATCATGCGCTTTGGCTCCACTTGATCGTAACATGTCAGCATGATCTCCTCCTTCCCAACTCGGTTACCTTTATCTTAAACGGCACTAATACATACGAGCTGTGAGATTTCAGAGTTTTGTGATTCGATGGAAATACTGGGCTGACCCTGACCCTGACCCTGACTGTGACCCTGACCCTGACCGTGACCCTGACCCTGATCCTTACTTTGACCACAGGTGTGACACAAACCCAAGCATGATGCACTCAAACATGCCCGATTGCCTTTTTGGTGAATTTTTCTTTTAATCTATATTTCGGTTTCCTATTGAATTATTATTTAATTGAAAAGGAAAGGTTTAGTCCCCCCCCCCCCCCCGCCCTCCAGTGACACCATTACTTTATCAACTGGGGCTGCATCGGTGGGTTTTTTTATTTATCAATAGTTAAGCACTAAAATACAATAATAATTGTGTACACAAATTGTTTTTTGGTTCACAAGTTGTTTTTATGCTTTTCTTTGGTCTCAAATCATAACTGTCGTTTTGGATTACACCGTCATAGGCAGTTGAGCCACAGCCTCATGTGGTTATGTTAAAAGGGAAAATGCTGGTCCTTAAGGCTCGGGCCAGACTGTGGATTTATTGCGTCAGCATGGTCCTGCGATTTAAGATCACGAGTACGCGCCCGTGCGTGTGTGGCCGTACGTGCAAAAAAAAATAAAATAAACTTTCAAACCGCGTGCCAGAAACAACAACCACACAGGCCGTTCCTTCACTCTCGTAAACGACGACTGGATTGGGGCATTGTGTTTATCTATAAATGCGCATAAGAAATCGAGAAATTATTAGAATACAGTGTCATCACCATCCCGAAGTACGTACGTTTTGACCCATAATGGGGAATGCGGCTGAGAATCTCTTCCCCAACAGCCCCGCCTACGCAGCAACGTGTCCTGTGATTGGTAACTAAATGGCGCATTGGCCATGCCTACGCAGCAACGTGTCTTGTCATTGGTTGGTAAGTAAATGGCCATAGCTTGGGAAGCACTTGTCCGATTAATATCAAACCTTGAAAAGGCACATCCTCAGGTCCCCAGCAATATAGCTGGCAAGTTTGAATTAGATCGGACCAGTGGTTGTCGAGAAACAGCGGTCACACACACACACACACACACACACACACACACACACACACACACACACACACACACACACACACACACACACACACACACACACACACACACACACACACACACACACACACACACACACACACTGCTGGAATTATAGATAGATGATGTGCACTTCGCTGTTCCATCTTATACTTTTATCTTTACATTGTGACACAACACTAAGTGCACAATACCTGAGCGTGTCCCAATTGCCAGAGCATTTCACCCTCAAATTGTGCGTGGCCTCCTGCTGGATGTTCTCTTATTTGAATTGCAGCCTAAATGGGGTAGTCACAGATGCCTGTGAAGCTTGGTGGACAAATTTCTCACTACATACTCCTTGAAGCAAGGATTTTGTACATCGTATGAAAGGAGACGTGAAAAGCAGGGTTCAGCAATTGGTTCACTTTGTCTGGCTGTCTATAAACGTCAGTTTATGACTGAGGAGCAATTTAATGTTATATTTTGAACATGCATCGGAAAACGGATTTTAGCAGTACTGGGGCTCGGTCCCCCCAACCTGACTCTTGAGCTTGGGCTCGGTCCCCCCATCCTGACTCTCGAGCTTGGGCTCGGTCCCCCCAACCTGACTCGGGCTTGGTCCCCCCAACCTGACTCTCGGGCTTGGGCTCGGTCCCCCCAACCTGACTCTCGGGCTTGGGCTCGGTCCCCCCCAACCTGGCTCTCGGGCTTGGGCTCGGCTCCCCAACCTGACTCTCGAGCTTGGGCTCGGTCCCCCCAACCTGGCTCTCGGGCTTGGGGTCGGCTCCCCAACCTGACTCTCGAGCTTGGGCTCGGTCCCCCCAACCTGGCTCTCGGGCTTGGGCTCGGCTCCCCCCAACCTGGCTCTCGGGCTTGGGCTCGGCTCCCCAACCTGACTCTCAAGCTTGGGCTCGGTCCCCCCAACCTCACTCTCGAACTTGGGCTCGGTCCCCCCCAACCTGACTCTCGGGCTCGGTCCCCCAAACCCGACTCTCGAGCTTTTGGCTTGTTCCCCCCAACCCGGCTCTTGGGCTTGGGCTCTGGTCCCTCCCCAACTTTCCTCTCAAGCTTGGGCTCGGCTCCCCACTGCTTTTCCTCTTTAACAAGTACAATTTTCCATGATTGACTTGAGGAACCAGCTGTGCTGTGTTTTGTTTTTGATCTTGTGTGACCATGTCGCGATGAAGTGGGAAACTAATGTACCTCCTCGGGAATAAGTAGGATTTGCTGTCTTTCATGGCGATAAGGGATTTTGCATCTCCATGCATCACGAGTGGGTTGATTGTGGGCGCAGAGCTTGATGTGAGCAGATTGCAGCATGTGGTGGTGTGTGCAGCCGGTGGGCGGTTATGACCGCTCGCCCTCTGTCTTGTCCCCTTTCGATGCATTGCTGTTGATTTCCCACATGGCTTGGCCCACCATGGTGGCAAAGAAGCGAGCTGGAGCCTCGGGAGGGAGGGTAGTTTGAGAAGGGGGTGAAAGTGGCTGGTGATTGTGAAAGGGACACTGAGCTCGACGATGGTCTACCTCTGAAATTGGTTCTGAATGTAATGTTGGGGTCGGTTTCACCAAGCGGTCCTGCAACAGTTTTTTTTTTTTTTAATTGTATTAATTCACCTTTTTTATTTTAATTGTGGGCACAGGGCTTGGGGAGGCATTGAGCTGTTAAAGGAAGACTTGAAGAATCAAATGTGCTCGGTCCCATCTGCCGAGTCGCGGGGATATGGGAAGGTCAAGTCGACGTGGCCAATTAAGGGTGTCCACAAACATAGGTTCAAAGCTCTATTTAGCGCCATTTACTCGTTAAGCACGATATTCCTGGCTGCAGGCCAGGCCTTTTGCCTTGCAGCCATAATGCAGGCGCGTCTTTACTTTCTCTCCCGTGTTTTGACTGATTTGAGGGATTACGTTTTAACAGCTGAGTCGTGTTCCACAGCTCAAAGCTTATCCAGAACATTTCTGTGATCAAAACTCCTCAATCTCGGATCATTTCATCAAATTGGATGTGCGTGTTAATGATATTAAACTGATGTTTGCTTTTGTTTCCTGGCAAGGTGTTAAAATTGAAAATTCCAAGGAAATCGCACGTAAAATTGCTTATTTATCTCGGTTGTTTTTCAACATCGCCATCGTGGTTGTTCTTTGTATTTTTCCTGTTTCCATTCCTTTAATTTTTTTTTTCTTTAGTCGATTGTTGACTCGAGTTGGCCATCTTAGGGGAGGAATGAGGGATGAAAAGAGTGACGCTCTGTTCAGATAACCAGCATGCACAGCATCGCCTGCCACTCTTGTGGAACGTGCTGTGCGCGATAACCATGGGCCCTGTGTGTCGACTCTGCTCCTTGCGGCAGCTTTACCTTCAGATGGGTATCGCTTGATGGGCGGTGTATTGACTGCGATACTTGTCGTTTGCCGCTTCCGGAGTTATCTGGCTGATCCTCCTGTGTGCATTTTTCTGCGACACGACTCCACATGGCACCTCCTGGAAACCCACCCACGTTGTGCACCATATCGCGTCGTGTTTTTGAGTTTGTTTCTTTGGTGTTACCCTCTGAGTGCTTCCATCATGATGCTGGGATCCCAGAATCCCATACAGTCTGTTGATTTGTCGAATGTTTATTGACTTAAAAGTACCTTGGTATCTCCTTGTGTCCTTCCCTGCAGGTGATCTTTGTTGAAACTTTTCCATATGTCCTCGATCAATATTTTTTTGTTTTTTTTTGTTAAATTGATTTTTCTTGCTCAGGTAGCACTGCGAACAAACACACAAAGTGAGAAAAGGTGTAAAGTCATCGCATTGGAGTATAAGGGTCTGAGGAAGCCATGCGTTTTGATCGCTGCCTTTGGTTTGCTTCTTTTGGTCTCCTTGTGCCTTTTGGCTGCCTTCAGCCGACTATTGAACGGCATTTTGGGCCCTCTTGACTCCCAGTGCCGCTGTTACGGATGCACGAATGATTTGTAAAGCCCTCTTTGTTTCTCCTACTCCGTTGGGGTTTCCTTTGCACCATTCTGGCACTTTAAAGAGCCTTTGAATAAAGGAGTCTATCCTGTTTGTCCATCTCACCCCCCCCCCCCCTTCACATGTTCATCTCTTCTCAGATGTTCCACTGGAAGAGCGGGATTTGAAAGACAAGTGACATGTTTGTTAAACATGTTGAAAGATATTGAAATGCATGCTTTCGAGTCTTATTGAGCCGTTGATGTGTACAACTGTTCTTCAAATGATTGTTGAGCCAATGAGATGATTCGCGATTTATAATTACCTCCTGGAAAAGCCGCTTGTTGATTACAAATCGGATTAATGTTGATGCTCGATCCCAAAATGAGTGTTGATGCAAATCTCAGTTACACGTAATCTGTAAATTTGAATGGCATACGAAGTTTGGTTCAAATTACACTTTGACTTCTTTTTTTCTTTCCGCAAACTTCAGGGTAATGTTTGTAGATTGGGAATGTTTCGGCTACTGCAATTCATCTTTACCGTGTTGCTCAACAACTTTGCAATAAAATGTGCAACAAACAGGACATTTTCAAAATCGCCAGTCATTCGTCTGCAGGTCACAATTTTAAAGCGATCCTCACGAAACTTCACCACCTGGTCGAGCTCATTGTAAGCAAGAGGCCTATTCTTTTTGAGGTCAAAAGGTCAACATAGGCCTATGGTAAACAACTTTGTTGTATTTCTAAAATCCTCAATTTTCATCCAATTGACTAGAAATTTGGGCAGGGTTTGCATACCAGCTCAATGAATTCAACCACCAATTATTTTTGAGGTCAACTTCGGCCAAAAGGTCACCATACGCCAGATTTCTAAAATTGGTAATTTTCATTCAATGGACTTGAAATTTGAAGAGGATTTGCATATTAGGTCATTTAATTCAACCACAAATTATTTTTGAAGTCAAATTTGTTTTATGGCTTTCGCAAGTATCGTCCGATGCATGATATTGTTGCGAATTCGCGCCCGCCGGCGTGCGAACGGCGACATAACTCGAATCGCGGCACGTCGCCCACCGAACGGACAATTCTGTCGTGACCCTCTCGGACCAACGCCGGGAGCTAGTCACGGGTGGGCCTTTCGGCCTCACCACGATCATGCCAATCGGCCCCCCGCGTGGGATAGGGTTGTTCGCCAAATTCGACCTACCTAAGTACCCACGCGGAGGGTAGACCGGGCGATCGAACCTCGCCGCAGGTCGACTCCAGACACGGGCCACTTAAGCGACCCGTTCCGTACTAGCGGGATAACCGAGCGGTGTTATCGTCGGCCTCGACAGTTCCGATTAATTATCGGGCGTATTAAACCCACTACCAACCCTTTACGTGAAGCAAGATGGAGATTCAATTAAAGAAAAGACGAAGCGAAACGGGAAAAACAGTTCAACATGAGGCACATTTATTCCGCGGCACAGGGAGAGCACACATATACAATTATGCACCAAAAGCAGATGTAACAAAAGAAACACAACAATGCAGATCTACTACCGACTACGCGAGCACACGGCAACACTTGCACAGTTTTACTTTACAGACGGCGCCGACAACACATTTACTCAAAAGCAAAAGAAAAGGGCCACCCTCAAAGACAAGGGGACAGACGGGGCCTGTGGGCCGCGAGACCGGGTTATTCTCCCCGTGTCTTGTGATGAGCCGCAAATGTGGTGGACTGGCAGTGCCCCGACTCCGCGCTCCTTCGCGGGTTTCGTTGGCGCTGCTTGGAGTGGGGGTGGGAACGGGGCCCTCTTTTAGCACTATCTCAGCGCGGGGGGTAAAAAGGGGGGAATTGTTGATGCTCTGGGGAAAGAGGATAGCTGGCTTGCTTGGGTCCCGCGACGAGCGACTCCAATGCGAGCTCGTCACCGACCGCCGTCTTCCTTGCCTCGGACCCGAGCTATCCGGTCCCCTCCGCAATTCTCCTCAGCCGACTGCAGCAAATCACCTCGACCGCGCTCCAGGCTTCAGGCTTCCCCTCTCTGCAGCTCCCCGACAGACTCCGAACCCCGACAGACTGCCACTCTCCAGACCAGACTTGACTCACGGCTGCACATACTGCTCCTCTCCAGACCCGACTTGACTGCCTCGACCTTTTCTCCAACTGACTAAATTCGCCCAGCGCTCGGCGCTTTATAGTCCTGCAGGAGAACCCATATGCAAATTTTTGGATCAGAACGAGCTCAGGGGCAGAGCCACGCTCGCCCATTGGACGAAGAAAAAGGGGCATGAGTCTCCCCTGATCCTCGAATCTGCATATCCCGATTCTACTCCGACGTGCCTGGAGGTGGGACCAAACCGCCCCGCGCTTGCCGATTGGACGGATCAGAAGTGGGCGTGTATCATTCCTGATCCGACTTCTCCTCGGAAAGGCCGCTATTTGCACCCGCGGCTCGGCGCGCGTCCCGCACGAGGCCAGGACAGCCTGACGCTCGGAGCCCACAAGCGGTGCAGGAATGGCCGCAGAAGGAGAGGCGAAGGTGGTGAAGGGTTTAAAGTGGTGTTCCATGGCCATGGCGATGTTTGGAATGGCGGTGATGCGATGTTTGCAGGAGCGAGTTGTGAAGGTAAAGGTCGTGGCTGTTGGCGTTGTTGTTGTTGTGAAGCGGCATTGCGGTTGGTGGTTGTTATGTGATGGCGGTTGAGACGTGGTTGGTTCAAAATAATGATAGAACAGAAAAACGGCTATCTTAAAGGGTCGCAGCCCGAATGAATCGCATTTATTCCCTCTAAACAACGGGTTTGGGGCTAACTACACATGTACTTACAGAGATATCTCACCTACGGGACCTGAATGGTGGTTTGCGAATTTCCTCAACCGCAACAATATCTTTCTTGTTTGTTTGTTTGTGAGCATGATATCTCAAAAAGCTGTGGACGGAATTGGATGAAGCTTGGTGGATGGGTTGGGTGTGTGAGAAGGAAAACCGATTCGACTTTGGTTTAGAAGCGGATCCAGATACGAGAATTAAAAAAAAAAAATTTGAGTGATTCTTCACCATTGAAAAATGGGACAAAGAACCACATCAAGCATGATATCTCAAAAAGTTAAGGTCTGATTCAGACAAATGTTGGTGGATAGGTTGGGTGTGCGACAAGGATGAATTTGTTAGATTTTGGTGAAGATCTGGATCCGGATAAAATAATTTTTAGCTTGTATGGAATTGGAATTCCAAATATGGTATTGTCATCGTGCACTGTCAGTCTGTCACCTATTTTGACTTCTCCGACCAAGTCGCTGGGCCGATTCGGCTGAAATTTGGCAGCAAGGTTCTGCGCCTAACTGGTAACGGGGATTGCAAAGCCCGTTCCGGTCACTTGACTTTAAGTTGGTGAAAATGGCAGATTTAGTAAATTCCTTCAAAAATATTCTTCTCTAAACCTACCAGTCAGAATGCTACCAAATTTGAGATACAACATTAGGCCAGGATAGAGATGTTAAATTGTGGAGGTCATGCTGATAACATGACAAGGCCTTTGTAAATCTTTGGGAAAATTGTGCAAATTCCTTCAAAAACCTTCTTCTCCAGACTCACCAGTCAGATTGCCGCCAAATTTGGGTACAACATTTGGCCAGCACCCAGATAAGCGTCTGGTCCAGTAGTCCTATTTTAATCAGTGTAGCCGCTTCAATGTTTGGTACGTCCTTCCATCCATTGGGACCATACTCTGTGCAGAGCATTGGTGCTGCCTTAGCAATCTCCTTTGCTATTGGACACAATCCTGGACTGGTCTCCACTCCAAAACCGTATACTAGCAAGCTAGCACTCATTTTGTCGACCTCGGAAGGATGACAGGCTGAGTCAACCCCACCTGATGTTAATTCAACATCCGAGTGCGATTTAAACTCAGGATCCTAGGATCCCAAGCCCACCACACTAACCATTAAGCCACCACCATGCAAATCCATCCATCTGCCTGTTAAAAATGAAAAAGAAGAACCTTTCTCACCCTCTGTGTTGTACCAGAGTCGCAAGTTGCAGTTTCGCCACATACGAGGTCTGTCTAAAAAGTAACGGGACTGAGCCTGCTGTGTGCTCCACTGAAACAACTTGAATGAACGGGTTGTGTCAGTCTTTCACAACATTCCAGCAATATTTATGATTGGTGATGGTTGACTGCGCTCATTGTATGATTTTTTACAGGTCGTGCTTTACACGTTGTCTCGTCTGAGTCGTCGCACTATTAGTCGTGAGCAGAAAGCCAATCTGAAGTTTCTTGCCAAGCTTGGCAAAACACCTTCCGAATCCTTCGCAATGCTGCAGCAAGTCAACAGGGAAGAAACTATATCACGTACATGTGCATTTGAATGGCACAAGCGGTTCAAAGAGGGGCGGGAGGAGGTTGAAGACTATCCACTGTCTGGAAGACTTTCAACGAGCAGAACTGCGGACAACATCGAGCGTGTGAAGCAGATGGTGCGCGCAGATCGTCAACTCGTGGTGCGGATGATTGCTGAGGAACGTTCCATCAACAAGGACACTGTCTGGAGCATCATCACTGAAAATCTCGAAATGCGTAAGGTATGCACAAAGATGGTCCCCAAGCTGTTGTTCGAGGACCAGAAACAGCAGAGCGTCACTGTCTGTCAAGACATTATCGAGCGCCTCGAGGACAATCCAGACATGCTCGGGAGAGTCATTACTGGCGAAGAATCGTGGATATTCGAATACGATCCCGAGACCAAACGGCAGAGTCGTCAGTGGAAAAGTCCGGCATCACCAAGACCAAAGAAAGCAAGGATGTCGAAGTCAAAGGACAAGGTGATGCTCGTCGTGTTTGTTGACACCATGGACATCGTCCACTTCGAGTTTCTACCACAGGATCAAACGGTGAATCAATACATGTACAAGGAAATCCTCCGGTGCCTCATGAGATCAGTCCAGGACAAGAGGAGGGTTCTGTGGGAGAACAACGCCCCTGCTCACAGTGCCCTGGGCATCCGATAGTTTCTGGCAGAGAGGAGCGTGCCAACTCTGGAGCAATGCCCGTATTCGCCAGTCTTGGCCCCTTGTGATTTTTTTCCTATTCCCCAAGCTCAAGGCAAAGGGACTCGATTTCCTGATGTGGAGGCCATCAAAAGGGCCGTGACGGCGGAGCTCCGGAGGATTCCAGAAGAAGCCTTCCGAGGGTGCATCGAAGCGTGGAAGAAGAGGATGGACAAGTGTGTGAGACTGGAGGGAAACTATTTTGAAGGGGACAAGCTGTGATTTCAATATATTTTTTGGAATAAAATTTCTGTGAAGTCAGTTCCGTTACTTTTTAGACTGATCTCGTATGCCCACGTACCCATACATACACAGACCTTAAATTTTTTTTAATTGCCTTGCTTCCTTCGGACATGGGTACGTGTACAATCTACGTCCTTTAAAGGTGTTTAAATTACAAATAGGATTAATGGACCGCTCAGGTGTATTATTAAAATTATTTGCCCATTTTGCCAATTCCCGATGGTATATCTTTACCTTGCCTTTGTCAGCCCCTCAGAGACTGGGTTTGCAGGTCACAACAAAACCTTTAGTAGATTATGGATAAAAAATTTTATTTTCAAGTGATTCTTCATAATTGAGAGATGGGGCCAAAAATAGTATGTAGCATGATATCTGAAAAAGTTGTGGATGGATTATGACAAAACTTGGTGGACATGTTGAGTATGTGACAGAACAAACCGATTCGATTTTGGTTCCCGTCCAGATTCAGATCAGGCCTATCAATGGAATACAAAAAGTAAACTGTTTAGTCTGGCGGAGGTATGCGATCTACCAAGTGCTGTTCTCGTTTATTATGGGATGCATTGTATGTCTGTTTGTAGTGCTGAATCAAAGCTTTCTTGCTCTCGTATTTTGTTTGTGCCATAATCCTCTCAGATCCCTTAACGTGGGTATTGCTGTAGCGGTATTGGATTTAAAGTCGAGAAACTCACTGATAGTGGATCGCTCTTTCAGAGGATCTGCCTGACCCATATGCAGCAGTTTGCTTGGATGTGGACGGTGACGAGCATTGCCGTGGTGCAACCATGCTTTTCCTAATCTGTGGATTCCACCTTTTAACCTCAAAATGAGTCTGTGGAAAGTTTGACTGTATTTATTTACTGGTCCCACACAGTGCTCATGATCACTGAAAATTGTTTACAGGTTGTTTCATGTGAAAGGTCCATTGTATTTTTGTCATTTTTAGGTCGGCTTGCTGACCTAATATTGTTGCAAATCTGGAAGCCTTGTGCACACAGACATTCAGGTTCCTATAGCTCAGTTATATCGATAAGTAAATGTGGATGGATAGCTCCCTTTCCCTCGTCTAATGGGTGAATAAATGTTCATGCGCTGTGAAGTTATTTTAATAGTCAGGGTTTCCTTTTATTTTTACACCACCAACGAAAGCCCTCTGCTCCCGGCATTCTCCGCGCGCTCGCTTGGGCACTCCAAGTCATGGAATGCGACAGGCCCCACCAACCGATTCGCTTGGCGGTGTACCTAGTAGGTGAAAGGTCAGGCCCCACCCATGGTGAACGGGCCACGCCTGAGCGAGCCGCGCCCGAGAGGCATAAAAACGGAACGGAGAGCACAAAGTTGTTGGTGGTTGTTTGGTTGAATCGACTCGAGCGGGTTGCGAAGGATCGGCACCTAGTCTTCACCAGCGCGTGTCCTGGAGCACATGAGGATCCGCCGGAGCTCAGGAGGCTGATCGCGACTCGCCGGTGTCTGGATTCGGCTCGCCTCTCGCTGGTGCCCGGTTCGAATCAGCTCGAAGACCACACAAGGTGGACAGGTCCGAGGCAGGTTCTGGTCTGCAGCTCGCCTCTCCATCCGAGCTGGAGGCCTCAATAAAGACCGCTTTGGGTCCGATTATTTTGGTGTGTGTGTGTGGCGCCAGTCCAGTAAGGCCTTAGTTATTTTATAACTTTGTTTACGGATCCGCCGACGGTATATTTGCCGAAATGAAATATAAATATAAAACACATTTTTAGCCTTTTATATTTATACATTTTCCGCCGAAGGTGCAAAAGTTTCAAAACCTGAAATGTAAATGTCAGCATTTATTTTCAAAATATAATTTCGTGCACGCGCGCTAAAATGCCGAGTCACCTTTTACCGAGCTACGCAGTAGAGCTGCACAGTCGTCTTCGGTCATGGCGTCTGAGCAGTGGCCAGGGTGGTTCAGATTGACTGTTGTTTCTGGGGCGAAAGTGATTGATTGTTGTTGTTTTTATCTTGCCAAAACGAAGTTTTTGCAAGATATGTGAGTCAGCTTGTATGTTTTTTTTTTTGTTTGTTTGTTTGTTTGTTTGTTTGTCTGTAATCATGTATAAAAAATTCTGCAGAGCACAGTTATCGGAAATTTTTGTAACTTCAGGTCAAAACCTACTAATTTTTTTGTCAGGTCAGGTTCGATCTGTGACCTGCTACAGGTACCATGTAAACCTGTACTAACCTGTTCCATGGTCGGGTTGTCGGCGACTAAACCGTCTCCCCCACCAGGTTTTCTGGTGAGGAGGGTGTTTGGATATGGACACCCAGCAGGATTAAAAACAAAACCTGTCAAAGGGCGGAGGAGCTCCTTGTGAGCCAACGGCCATCCATATCTAGTGCCCAACTGTGTCTGCGGACGTCCTCCTGCAGTTGGGTTACTTCTTATTAGGAGGTTGGTGGCAGGATTTGCACTCCAGCCACCGTAAAACGCTTCATTCCGCAAAACGCAAAAACGCAAAAAAATCTGAAAACCCACTCCGTGGGAGTACCTCCTGTGCAGCTTCCCTTCGCAGGGCAGCTCACCGGATGATGAGATTGGGGCAAAGCCTTCGGGACCCCCAATCTTTGATAGGAGGGAAACCACGGGGTAACATCCCTGGGTCAGATTGCGGGAGAGTGTGTCGGAGTGGTGCTGAGGTGTCGTCCACCAGACGGCGGTCTCCTTGGGTTAACCTGAGGCGGTCCCTTCGGGTGGGTGCCTGGAATGTCCTATCCCTAAGAGAGGATGATCACCTGTCTCTGTTATCATCTGAGCTCAAGCGTTTGGACATCGGGATTGCAGCTCTCTCTGAGGTTCGGAGACCGGATTGCGGCGAGATAATGGTGGGTGGTTACACCTACTATTGGTCTGGTCGCTCTGATGGTTACCATACCCAAGGAGTTGCTGTAGCTGTGTCCAATAAGCTGACCCCAATGATAATTGAGGTAACACCGGTCAACGAGCGTATTATGAGATTAAGGATTCGTCACTCCTTAGGTGTCATTTCCCTGGTCTCTATTTATGCTCCGACTGAGGCGAGTGATCTTACCGTGAAGGATGCATTCTACGCCACACTCGAGTCTGTGGTTGATCAGTGCCCCAGACGAGATACACTTCTAGTCTTGGGGGATTTCAATGCATCGACTGGAACTGATAGGGATGGTTATGAGGTGTGTGTTGGTCCCCATGGGTCAGGAACTATGAACCAGAATAGCACTAAGTTCCTTGACTTTGCAAGAAGTCATGGACTTAGGGTGGCTGGTTCATGGTTTCAGCGCCCGCAAGCTCATCGCTGGACTTGGTATTCCAACGCTGGCGGTGTGGCAAAGGAGATTGACCATGTCCTCATTGACGGTCGTTGGAGGATGATCCAGAACTGCAGGGTCTACCGGAGTGCTCAGTTCCTCAATACTGACCACAGGCTTGTTGTAGCAACTCTAAAGCTGCACCTTAAATCCTGGAGAATGGTACCATCCCAGCCTAGGCTGGATGTTGCCAAGCTCAGGGATGAGAGAGTAGCTGAGGAGTTTGCGAACAGGCTGAGTGGACACTTGGGGGTCTGGGTGCTTTGGGGGTCCTGAAGAGTTGTGGAGCACCTTCAAGACCACCGTCCTTGATGTTGCCGGTGGATGCCTTGGAGTTCACCGCAGGGCAAAGAAGAATTTTGTCTCTCAAGGGACACTGGATACCATTGACCAGAGTCGCAGGGCCAGGCTGAATGGCAGAGCTGAGCTGTTCAGGGAGCTGAGGCGTAAAACTGTACGTGCACTGAGGGTGGACAAGGAGGCCTATGTGCGAGGAATCTGTGAGGGGGTAGAGCATCACCTGTGGACAGGTGATTCTCGTCCCGCTTACAGGGGAATTCGCGCATTACGTTCATCCAAGCCCATCCCTCGGAGCACTGCAGTTCGAGCAGAGAGTGGTAGGCTCTTGACAGAGGAGTCTGAAGTGAAGGCCCGCTGGGCCGGTTACTTTGAGCGGTTGTACCAGGCTGATCCCCCAGCTGTCGAGTTGGACGTCAAGGGTGTTACAATCCCTGTTGCTGACCCTCGAATCAACTGTGGTCCACCATCGCTTGTGGAAACACGGGCTGCGGTGAACCAGTTGAAACGGGGCAAAGCTCCAGGGATCTGTGGCATCCATGCTGAACTTCTCAAGGCTGGTGGAAATGCTGCACTCGCGTCGTTGCATGCAGTTTTGTGCTCTGCCTGGAACACAGGCATCATCCCAACTGACTGGAAGAGGGGCCTTGTTGTCCCTCTCTGGAAAGGGAAGGGTGATCGCCAAGACTGCAACAACTACCGAGGGGTGACGCTGCTCTCAGTGCCGGGCAAGGTCTTTGCTCGGATAATTCTTGATAGGGTTCGCCACCATCTGCTTGAGCACCAGCGTCCAGAGCAGTCAGGCTTTACACCAAAGAGGTCAACGATTGACCGTATCCTTGCTCTTCGTGTCCTCACTGAACGCAGACGAGAGTTTCGGCAGGGGCTGCTTGCAGCCTATGTTGATCTCTGTAAAGCGTTCGATTCAGTGAATCGGGATGTCCTCTGGAGGATTCTTGGTCTTCGTGGGGTGCCACCGAAACTGATCGATCTGATGTCTGAACTCTACTCTGGTACTGAGAGTGCTGTGAAGTGTGGTGGTACCGCCTCTGACTTATTTCCAGTTGTTACTGGAGTTCGTCAGGGATGTGTACTTGCCCCCACACTTTTCAGCACTTGTATGGACTGGATTTTTGGGAGGATGTCGGAGAGATCAAGTTGCGGTGCATCGTTTGGCAATGTCAAGATCTCGGACCTTGATTTTGCAGATGATGCAGTCATCTTTGCGGAGACTTTAGACATCCTCTTGGGGGCCCTCGAGGTGCTGAATGAGGAGTCGGAGCCGTTGGGATTACGGATTTCTTGGGTCAAAACAAAGATCCAGGCTTTCGGTGACATCTTGGATGCTGCTGTCCTGTCTGTGTCTGTTTGTGGTGAGGATGTTGAGGTCGTGGATAGATTCACTTACCTTGGCAGTGATATTCATGTCTCCGCAGGTTGTGAGCCGGAGGTCAATAGACGTCTGGGTCGGGCCTGGGGAGTCATGGATTCACTGGATCATGGGGTGTGGCGCTGCCGGTACCTGTGCGGGAGGACGAAAGTCCGAGTCTTCAGGTCCTTGGTACTTCCAGTCTTGCTCTATGGGTGCGAGACTTGGACTTTGACCAAGGATCTGAGACGGAGACTTAATTCCTTTGGTACCAGGTCTCTTCGGAGAATCCTTGGCTATCGCTGGTCGGATTTTGTGTCCAACGAGCGGTTGCTGAGAGAGACTCGGATGAGATTTGTTACCTGCATAGTCCGTGAGCGTCAGCTGCGGCTGTATGGACATGTGGCTCGTTTTCCTGACGCTGATCCTGCTCACCAGATTCTCTCAGCGAGGGAGTCTCATGAGTGGAGGAGGCCAGTGGGCCGACCACGTGCCTCATGGTTGCAGCAGGTTGACCATCATCTCAAGGAGATGGGGATGGGCCTGGCATCTGCCTGGAGGATGGCCAGACGGAGGCCCCTGGAGTACCGGCGGAAAGTGGACGCAGCGACGCGCTGTTCTGGCACATGCTCCCATACCTGACCTGATAGAGGTCCCTTTCAGTGCACAAAATTTTGAAGGTCAAGGTCAAAGGTCAAGGTCACTTTGGCGCAAATCAGGGGAGTCGACGAAACCCTTATTTTTTGAGTAATTTTGATCGGATCGTCTTCAAACTTCATGGGAATATAGTTCATGGTCTGGCGCTCAGCTGATTAATTTTTGGTGGCGATTGGCCTTGACCTTCATATGTTTTTTTTTTGTTTGTTTTGTTTGTTTTTTTTTTTGGTCTGTAATCACGTATAAATCACTCTGCAGAGCACAGTTATCATTGGAAATTTTTGTAACTTTGCACATCAGAGGCCTATAGAGGTCCCTTTCAGCGCATAAAATTTTGAAGGTCAAGGTCACTTTGTCGCAAATCAGGGGAGTTGACGAAACCCTTATTTTTTGAGTAATTTTGATCGGATCGTCTTCAAACTTCATGGGAATATAGTTCATGGTCTGGCGCTCAGCTGATTAATTTTTGGTGGCGATTGGCCTTGACCTTCATGGTTAGCACCAAAGGTCAAACATATTTGACCCCAAGGTCAAATTTTCAAGTTTTAGGAACCATATTGTGTAGTACCTCAAATTGAACACCTCGATGAGTGCTTTCTAGATATGGCAAGCTTGAGACATTATGACGTCATTTGGTGACGTTATGAGGCAAAAGCATATTTTTCATGGTTACTCTGTAGAACGATTCTCATCGGAATCTCTCGTAGGCAGATATTCCTCAAGGAGTCGCTCCTGGTGGATAGCAGCTCTGTTCACCTCAGTGTGACCTTAAGTCACACGTGGTCACCTTTTGGCAAGATACGGGTCACCCTGCGGGTGACATTGGTTTATTTTTTTGTTTGTTTTTTTTCTATACCTTGGGGATGGCGAGACTGTACGATCAGATGCCCACTGAAAAGTAAGAGCTGGTTATGGCTCTGATTGACCGTTTTGAGCGTGTTGACTCCGAGTAGACACCTTTTTTAATCATATCCTGCACTATGCACTGGTGTGCACGCACACATCTATGACTTGGACAGTAATTTTCTCAGCATGGTTTCCATTTGTCTGATGATCCAACAGGTTCCTATAAGAAAAACATGCCAGACTATATTGTAAAAACAAGTTTTAATCCTTCTTTATTGTTTTTCACATCAGATGATACAGTGAACAATGGCATCCTGCATTTGAATGGTTTTCCATCTTCAATGTTTTCTTAGATCCTCCTGGTCCGGGATTTATATTTATCCCCCCCCCCAACCTACCCTTGTCTTTTCCATGGAACATCCGAAAAAAAATCATAAAAATATATAATTTCTAAAAATTGAAATTATATTTATATTTATATTTAGACCTACCGACCCTACATTTTAGCTGAAGAATTGCGTAAACCAAGTTATAAAATAACTAAAGCCTAAGTAGAAATTGTATAAGTGCCTTGCTGTACATACGTGCCTTCTATATTCGGATAACTCTACTCTTACGTGCCCCCTGCGCCATTATAAATAAACCATATGTTAAATGTATTGGTTCATTTTTGTCTTTTATTGGTTTCACACAGTGCGTGTTGGAGAAATAGCCAGACTGTTGCTGCTGTAAAGGGACATTTGGACCGACGAAAGCTCGGTGACCGTCCACTCGGGTCGCACACGGTTCGAGTACGCTAGCGTCTTGTTCCGTACGAGCATAGTCGAGGGTGAATTTCCCCGGTAGTTGGACGACGTGGATATTTAGGTAAATTGAAATTGGCAATCGACCCTACCCCATGTGGTCGACCTATTGGCGAACTTCGGTCCGATAAGGGACCCATCGGCTTCAGAGTTATCCGGGGTGACGACCTATAAATTCCGGGTGATCGGTGGAGCCGACTCTACTGCTCCATCTAGCGGTCGTGCACGTCGCCGATACCCGGCCCTGCAACAATATAACCGTTGGATGTCCTCATATCCGTCTGTCTGTCTGTCTCCGTCCATCTGTCAATTTTTTTTTCTATCTCCTCTTAGACGTCTCGGCCGATTTGAGTTCTAACATGACACGATGATAATACTAGTTGCTCTCTATAGATCGTCCGAGCCCTTTTTTGCATTTTCGCCTCGGGGTCAAGGTTACAGGGTCACAAGTGCAAAATGACCGATTGGTCGAATGGCCTATAAGGAAGCATCGGACGACTATAATGCATCATGGGTTTCATAGGGATTATTAAGAAGATTTAATTCGACTAACAAGTTTCTCGTTACCTCTGTCGTCTGGCCCTGTTTATTGGGCAACACGAGGTCCGCTGACTTCAACACGGCTTCGTGCGGTTATTTTAAGTTCAATTAAAATTCTGTTTTCACTTTTCATAGTCGCGAAGGTTGATTAACACTCGGTTGCATCAAGTTTTGTGAAAATTTAATGTTTATATCCTCGGTCTGTGTGGACTGCATTACAGCGAGGGGTAGCTTCCATGGGCTTCCATCCGTTTCCATGCCATATAACGAGGCTGTCTTAAGTTCTAGTTAACCTCCGCCATCAAAGATCAGAGGTTACTGTTTTCACCCCTTTCTGTTTGTTTGTTTGTTTGTGAACAGTATGACGGATTTCGACGAAACTTGGTGGCGGAATTAGGTATGGTCCAAGGATTATGCCATTAGATTTTGGACTTGGTCCAACATCCAATATGGCTGCTATGGTGGCCATTTTGAAAAAAAATTTGAATTTTTTTTTTTTTGCATTTCTACATGTTTTAAGTGATTTCCAACCCCCCCCCCAAAAAAAAATTGTTAGAGAAAAAAATTTTTTTTGCAACTTTTTTCAACAAAATTTCGATTTTTTTTTTTTTTTTTTTTTTTTTTTGCATTTCTACATGTTATAAGTGATTTCCAACAAAAACATGCCAAAATTATAATTGCGGCTGATTTTGGAACTTCAGGTGGATATACCCACGTAAAATCAATTTCTGTCTCAAGGAATCTAGTTATGACGAATGAATTGAGTATGCAAAAGGGAAAGTTGCAAACTATAACTCTGTGAGCACTGTTGACGTCAAATTGAATGAATAGGATATCAGGTTCACTTGAGTGACCTAGCAGTATTGGCGGCGGAGGTTTTGAACTCTACCGAGTGCTCCCCCTCTAGTTGATTTCTGTTTTCACCCTTGGGACTTTCTGGTGAAGCTACACGTTTAATGAAGATAATTTTCGTGCAAATCTGCTCAGAAACACACTTTTCATGAGGAAAATGTATTCAATTCAAATAACCGTGAGACTCTGGGACACCACATGCTATCCATTCACTGCTTCACCTCGTTACTTGTCCTCCTGAGGGACTGCTTATTCGTAGCGTCTGTGAGATTAATATTTATATTTTAGATGGTTTGGGGATGTGCTCTACAAGTATCTGAAAGAATTTAGGTGAAAAACGGCTGTTTTAAGATTTTGTTCAGGCATTTCATCAGACTGTGGGCTGGCTGGTCACGTGACGCTTTGCAGGCAGCGAGTGATTGAGCTTCTCGGTGGCCCAAGGATCCTTTTTAGTTGGGGTCCAGCTCTGTCCTGGATACAGTCATTAAATGCACACACTTAGAGTATTTATTTCACTGCCATAAACGTGGGTTTGAAAATTGAATCATGATGTTGGGAATGATTCCTAGAATATGGAGATTTTTGCTTTGAGCGGCCTCACGCGTTTATTTTAGATTCTGTTTTCACTTTCCGTAGTCGCTAAGGTTGATTAACACTCGGTTGTATCTAGTTTTGTATCCGATATGACCGTCAAACACGCTCAGGTGTATTATTAAAATTATTTGCCCATTTTGCCAGGTCCCTGCATGATGCAGTATTAGAGGTGATGCTGCTAGCTGTTGCCAAATGGAACCTACCACAGAAGATATGCCATGGTCAAGTCTGAGTCTGAGAGCATGGACTGTCAGTCATGCAGAGCCTGGTGTTGGCTCAGTGGTTAGGGTGGCGGCTTGGGATCCTAGGGTCCTGATGAGTTCAAGCCCCGTCGGCCGCTGAATTCATACACCATGGGGTTGACTCAGCCTGTCATCCTTCCGAGGTTGGCGAAATAAGTACCAGTTACAGTGTGTGTACTGGTGGAGGGGCACTGCATCAGCGACACAGTTGCGCTTCAAGAAATGATAGCTACCCCGCAGCTAAGCTGCCATACGACCACCACGTCAGTCATGCAGCATGCAACGCTGCATGATCATCAAAGTGAGCTCATCATTTTGGCAAATGAGTAAATTAATTTTTTTAAACCTCTTAATTTGGTGGTTTATATTCGTCCTTTTAAATTTTTCCAAATCCAAGGACAGTTACGGTCGTGGCCAAAATATTGACACCCTTGCACTTCTTTCAAATAACTCACAATTTTCTCGAAAAATAAGTTGAAAATGAACTTAATATATCCTTTGAAATCAGAAAATAAAAACAAATGACACTGACAAAATTATTGACACCCAAGACTTAGTATTTGGTAGCAGAGCGTTTGGACATAATAGCGGCAGTGAAGCACTTCCTATAGCCAAGAATGAGCTTCCTACACACCTCTCTACTAGTAGTTTGTCCCACTCATCTTGTGCAAACTGCTCCAGTTCTCCTAGATTTGAAGGGTGCCTTCTCCCAACTGCTGTTTTCAGATCTCCGCACAGGTGTTCAATGGGATTTAGATCTGGACTCATTGCTGGCCACTTCAGAACAGTCCGGCATTTTGTCTTTAACCATTCCTGGGTACTTTTCTGAAGTGTGTTTAGGGTCATTGTCCTGCTGCAAGACCCATGACCTTCGACGGAGACCCGGCTTCCTGACACTGATTTGAACATTGCGCTCCAAAATGCCTTTGTAATCTCCTGATTTCATGATGACATGCACATATTCAAGACACCCAGTATCAGAAGCAGCACAGCAACCCCAAAACATCACTGAACCTCAATGTTTGACTTGAGGGAAGGTGTTATTTTCTTTGAAGGTTTCATTTTGTTTTCTGTAAACAGCGATGATGTGCTTTACCAAAAAGCTCTAATTTGGTCTCATCTGTCCACAGAACATTCTCCCAGAAAGATTTTGCCTTGTTCAGGTGTGTTTTGGCAAGCTCCATTCGGGCTTTCTTTTGTCTCTCTCAGCAGTGGGGTCCTCCTGGGTTTCCTACCATAGAACCCCCTAGGTCAGCTTGAATCTGTTTGGCAGTTGATTGAGGTGCTTTCTCCACTATTCGAACAATCCTTCGCTGCAATCTTCAATCAAGTTTTCTCTTGTGGCCATGTCCAGGGAGGTTGGCTGTTGGCCTTAAACTTGGCCTTAAATTTAAACTTGCCATTGGCCTTAAATATCCTGATAACATTGTGTATGGTGGACACAGGAACATCAAGGTCTCTGGAGATGGACTTGTAGCCTTGAGATTGTCCAAGCTTCGCTACAATGTTGTGTCTGACCTCCAAAGACATTTTTCTGGTTTTCTTTCTTTTCTCCATGCTCATTGTGGTCTACACAATGACACAAAACAGCAGAATGACTCCTTTTATTTATTCAAACTGGTTGAATGAGTGATTTTTATATTACAGGCACCTGCAAGTCACCACAGGTGAGTTAAATTCCAAAGTAAATGAGAATCACCTGCTTGAAATTTTATTATTTATAACAACTTCTAAAAGGTGCGATAATATTGTCCAGGCCATTTTAGGATTTATGTGTGGAATAAGCTAAGATTTAGTAATTTTTTTTTCATCCTTTTTTTTGTTTTGTTTCACTGCAAACCAAAGAAATACATATTTGGATACCAAAAGATTTTTTTTAATTTCAACAATTTTCTGGAAGAAATGATGCATTATTTGAAAAAAGTGCAAAGGTGCCAATAATTTTGGCCACGATAGTGTGTCGGAGCTGAAACAGACATCATTGCTCATTCTTCCTGTTTTCATTTCAAACTACTTCAATAATTTAACTAGAATCACAAACATTCACAAGCAAATGGAAACGTCTCCCCTTAAACGCACTCTTAAACAAAAAATGTCATGAAAGAATACCAAAATGCCAAACCAGTGTCCTCACCTCCTAAAATTTGTACCAAGGTGCTTCCATTCCCAAGTTATGATTCATCACTCCAGAGAACACGTTTCCACTGCTCCAGAGTCAAATGATGGTGAGCTTTACACCATTCCAGCCGTCACTTGGCATTGCTCATGGTGATCTTAGGTTTGTGTGCGGCTGCTCGACCATGGAAACCCAGTCCATGAAGTTCTCGACGATCAGTGTTTCTGCGGACGTCGTTTCCAGAGGCAGTTTGGAACTCGGTCGTGAGTGTTGCAACCGACAGACGATTTTTCCGTGTTACGTGCTTCAGTACTCAGCAGTCCCATTCTGTGAGCTTGTGTGGCCTACCATTTCGTAGCTGAGCTGTTGTTGCTCCTAGACGTTTCCACTTCACAATAACAGCACTTGCAGTTGACCGCGGCAGCTCCAGCAGGACAGAAATTTGATGAACTGACTTGTTGGAAAGGTGGCATCCTATGATGGTGCCATGTTGAAAGTCACTGAGCTCTTCAGTCCAGCTCATTCCACTGTCAATGTTTGTCTATGGAGATTGCATGACTATGTGCTTTGTTTCATACAACTGTCAGCAATGGGTGTGGCTGAAATAGTCAAATCCACTAATTAGAAGGGCTGTCCGCATACTTTTGGCCATGTAGTGTACCTCCATGCCCAATTTGAAAACCATTAAGTTGACAATGAAGGAATGGCGTGTGATTGTAATTTGTTAGCAAGAATGAATGAAACCGGAATAATGATCCATGTACTCCATGATGGAGAGCTGGTGCTTTTTTTATACGAGCTGGTAACCTGGTAATGGTGTGAACAACGCAAGTGTTTTTGTTGATTCTTTTCTTTTGATATCTATCAGTTGAGCTTTTATTACCTCTGCCAACTAAGGTGGATGGAGGTTATGGTTTCACGTGTGTGTGTGTGTGTGTGTGTGTGTGTGTGTGTGTGTGTGTGTGTGTGTGTGTGTGTGTGTGTGTGTGTGTGTGTGTGTGTGTGTGTGTGTGCAGGATATCTCAAAATGTTGTGGATGTGTTCATGACAAAACTTGGTGGATAAGTTGGGTCGGTGACAAGAACAAGATGATTCGATTTTATTACAAGTCTGGATGCAGATCCGGCATCTATCACTGGGATATAAAACGTAAACTGTTCAGCCTGGTGGAGGTATGCACTCTACCGAGTGCCATTCTAGTTTGGCACACACGTTTGGCTTTTATGAACATCCTGGAATCCCATTTTACAAGTTCATGTGTCCAGAAGCTCTCTCTCTCTCTCCATTATGACGTTTTAAACCCTGAGTGCAACCATTCTTTGTGACTTCCACCACAGTCTTCCAATTAAATGGCTGGACTAACTTTTTTGTCCTTAAAGTGAAGCAAGTATTTGTTTTTGCCATTTGCTGTGACAGGCCATTGAAAATGCACCCGCCGTGTCACCGCAATTGCTCCCGTGCAATTGGAACATGGTCTGAATAATGACGCGATTTCCAGCCATTCTTGTGCAAATCTCTCATTGTCTGCGTTCCCTGTCTAGTCCAAGCGGCGAGACTGATGATCGGAACACGAGGAGGAAATGTGTTCGGCTTGTCCGCCGTGCCATATTGCTTATTGTACCCTTCCACATTGGCCTGACATGCGTGGGTGAAGCCCCTTCAAGCCCACTTCCCTCCTTCCTTCTGACGACTGTCCAAGTGGAACGAGCTCAAGTCTTCCCATCGCCATTTCTCCTTTATTCTGTCATGTTTTCTGCCTCGAGTCCGATGGTGTTGTGTGATTTTGTTACAGTGATGGCTACAAAACCGTGTTATTAAGGGATTTATGTGAATGGTTTAAAATCTTCTTTTTTTGTGTTGTAATCTTTCATTCATTTTCTTTGCTCTTTGTTCCACTACAAAGTGATGCATTTGGGTTTTGTTTCCATCATGTTATCCATTAAGCATCTGTGGATGACCATTTACATTTCGAGCAGTTCACGTGCTGAGGATCCCCGTCGATGATCAACACCTGAGCAATCATTTGGCAAAAGGTTTTGCCTGTTTAGTGTTCTCATCTGAACAGTTGGTTCGTCATGCTGGGAACCCAGCTTAAAATCCCATATATATATATATATATATATATATATATATATATATATATATATATATATATATATATATATATATATATATATATATATATATATTATACATATTTATCCATTGTCTTTTATCGTCCTTGAAATTTGCCGTAAAGTACACTGATGTCTACTTATGTCTTTGTTCTGCATGTGAATTATGTACAAGCTTCATTCTGCGTGAGTCTTATATCAATGTAAAGTAGAATACGTAAACTGCGGATGGAAAGGTCTTTCCTGCTGAAGTTTATTTTTCTCGACGTTTGCTTGCGCCGAGTGCTGATGGCAGAGTTGTGAAGAGAGGCTTTATTCCACAAGCTCATGAGAGCCTTCTCCAGTTGACTTATGGTCTGATCGATAATTTCCGCGTGATCGCGATGTCTGACCAGGCTCTGCGAGAGGCCTTAACTTGTTGATGGCCAACGATTGGCTGAGATTCGTCGAGATTCACGGCCGAGGGCAGAGGGCATGGGTTGTAGACAAATCAGTGTACATCTTTTCGCTCCCCTTTCTTTCACCTCTTTGACCCGAGAAAAATCGGACGCATCGCTATCCTGTAGTCATTTAAAAGACATCCTTCTTTGGAACGGGTCTGAAATCGCCATTTCGATAAATGCACCACCATTAGTGCGTCGCCCTTGGCGTTAACCTTGCCATGTTGACAGTCAGCGTTGCTTTACGACTTGTGTTTCCTGATTTAGTTCAATCCCCCTCTTAGCACAGTCTGCCAGACTTGTTGAGGCGATGGACTTGTGCTTTGTTGTAATGGTGAAGATATATTTTTCGTTGCACATTGCCGATCGCGATGTGAGCCGCAACAAGAAGTGTTTATTTTGTGCTTTCAGGGCTCTGTGCTTTCCAATAACTGAGTCAGAGACATCTACTCTAGACTCGACTTGTTGATGTGGCAAAGCGGTTGATTTGAAGCTCTATTTGTAAAGTAAAAAAAAATAATCACTCATTGTATGAAACCTAGTTGCGTTAATCCTGAGTATTCGTTGCATTAGGCAAGTTATCATGTCCTTTATTTTTGCATTATGATCATGTTTTTCTCTTTTAAATTTTTTTTTTTAATTTTGAAAGAACAAGTATTTATACAATCAATTTCACATTTGCCCAATTTACTTTGTTTGATGTATGAAGATCCAGAAGTGCTTTCATAAAAAGTGGTCTCAGATCCTTTATTTTGTGGAAAGAGATTGATTGATAGTGAAACACGAGGACTCCAAATAAAGACATTTGGCCTTTCTTTGCTGTGCAAAGTGCGAGTGTGATGTCACCCACCTCCAGTGAAGCCGTAGAGATGAAAATTGTACTTTTATTACCATGTAATCATTGAGGAGCTCATTCAGTGCATGATGTTTATTGAAGAACAGAACCTTTTTTGGGGGGCAGGGGGGTGCCTAGACGCGTGAAATTTGAGAAATGAGACACAGCAATGCTTTATTTTATGGCGTTCTTGGATTGTTATAGATATCTCGTTCAACAAAACCTTTTGAATGCCCCCACATCTTCACGAAAATATGGCTTCCTACAGTAGATTATGGATAAATATATACAGAACTGTACGATAAAATGTTGCGTGATTGAATTCCAATATCACAAGAAAAGTGCTTTGGAACATCAATTAAGTAGCCAAAGTTATTCTGAGTGGTTTATCGCCCCCATCCCCCATCCTCCCACTCCAATGTTCCTTCACTGTTTTCAGGAGCATTCGAAGATGATGACATTGTCCATGTGGAAGGAGAGGTGAATCCAGTACGAGACATCGAGATAATCCATGAAGAACTGCGGCTAAAGGATGAGGAGCTCGCCTTTTCCATTACGGACAAACTCGAGAAGGTTGCGATTCGTGGAGGAGACAAGAAATTACAGCCGGAATATGTGAGTCCAACCTCAAAATTGGCTACCGAATCAATGTTAATCTGAACAGGCTACCTATTCCAAGTTATTCTTAAAACCAGGTACAGAAACCACAACAGCTACTGAATCCAACTTTATCTCAAAACCGACCACCAGGTTGGGCTTGCTCCCCAAAACCTCCCCCACAATCGCCAATTGAGCTTGGTCCCCAAAACCGGTCACCCGATCGCCAATTGAGCTTGGTCCCCAAAACTGGTCACCCGATTGCCAATTGAGCTTGGTCCTCAAAACTGGTCCCCCGATCACCAATTGAGCTTTGTCCCCAAAACCGGTCACCCGTTAACCAATTGAGCTTGGTCCCCAAAACCAGTCATCCGATCACCAATTGAACTTTCCCCCAAAACTGGCCACCAAATCACCAATTGAGCTTGGTCCCCAAAATCAGCCACCCAATTGCCAATTGTGCTTGGTCCCCAAAACCAGCCACCCAATCGCCAATTGTGCTTGGTCCCCAAAACAGGCCACCCGATCGCCAATTTAGCTCGGTCCCCATAACCGACCACCCGATCGCCAATTTAGCTCGGTCCCCATAACCGACCACCCGATCGCCAATTTAGCTTAGTCCCCAAAACCGGCCACCCAATCCCCAATTTAGCTCGGTCCCCATAACCGGCCACCCGATCGCCAATTTCGCTCGGTCCCCATAACCGGCCACCCGATCCCCAATTTGGCTCGGTCCCCAAAACCGGCCACCCGATCTCCAATTGAACTTGGTCCCCATAACCGGCCACCTAATCGCCAATTTAGCTCGGTCCCCATAGCCGACCACCTGATCGCCAATTTAGCTCGGTCCCCATAACCGACCACCCGATCGCCAATTTAGCTCGGTCCCCATAACCGACCACCCGATCGCCAATTTAGCTCAGTCCCCAAAACCGGCCACCCAATCCCCAATTTAGCTCGGTCCCCAAAACCGGCCACCCGATCGCCAATTGAACTTGGTCCCCAAAACCGGTCACCCAATCGCCAATTGAGCTCCGTCCCCATAACCGGCCACCTGATCGCCAATTCAGCTCGGTCCCCATAGCCGACCACCCGATCGCCAATTTAGCTCGGTCCCCATAACCGGCCACCCGATCCCCAATTTAGCTCGGTCCCCATAAACGGCCACCCGATCCCCAATTTAGCTCGGTCCCCAAAACCGGCCACTCAATCCCCAATTTAGCTCGGTCCCCAAAACCGGCCACCCGATTGCCAATTGCCTTGATTCCCAAAACTGGTCACCCAATTGCCAATTGAGCTCGATCCCCAAAACCGGCCATCCGATCGCCAATTGAGCTCGGTCCCCAAAACCGGCCATCCGATCGCCAATTGAGCTCGGTCCCCAAAACCGGCCATCCGATCGCCAATTGAGCTCGGTCCCCAAAACCGGCCATCCGATCGCCAATTGAGCTCGGTCCCCAAAACCGGCCATCCGATCGCCAATTGAGCTCGGTCCCCAAAACCGGCCATCCGATCGCCAATTGAGCTCGGTCCCCAAAACCGGCCATCCGATCGCCAATTGAGCTCGGTCCCCAAAACCGGCCACCCGATCGCCAATTTAGCTTGGTCCCCAAAACCGGTCACCCGATCGCCAATTTAGCTTGGTTTCCAAAATCAGCCACCAATTGAGAATGGAGCTTGGTCCCCAAAACCAGCCACACAATCGCCAATTTAGCTTGGTCCCCAAAACCGGCCACCAATCAAGAATGGAGTTTGGTCTCCAAAACCAGCCACCCAATCACAAACTGCATTGCTAAAGTTGAGAATTTTCACAAGTCTAAAACGAATATATATATTTTATTTGATTCAGTTTAAGTTTTATAGGTTTGCATGGCAATCCTGCATCATTACAGCAACTGTATGCTAAAACGTCACACTGCACTGTTTTGAAAATTGTTTGTTTGAATCTCTTGATTTGAAATCAGGGTGTTATCAGAATGCTTTTGTTCTGCCAAACTAAAAGTCCTTTTCAACTTCTTCGAAGTCCTTTTTGTTTGTAGTGTAAAAAGAAATGAACATTGAATGACCTCGTATAAGAGAAGCGATCAATCCAACTCGGGCTATTGCAGATGAAGCTCATTGGGTAATCAGCACAATGTCGTATTTCAAATGTTTGTTTCCAGTCGTTGATCCAATTTCTTATTGTTCTTTATTGTGTTACCCTGACAACCAACAACCTACAGTTGTAGTCAGTTCGGCTTCCGGTTATGGGTTGGTCCCTAACAAATTGTCCTTCAATCCTGGAAAATCTGTCGTACCCTATCGCTCAGGAGTGATCGTCAAAGAAACCCACTTATCTATTTCCTTTGTCATCCACTGGAATAGGTTGTCTGCTGAACTTCCCGGCCTCACCATCAGCAAAGACCTTTCCTGCACTGACCACATATGCCAAGCTGGTCTTCAAAGCCAGCAGCAGATGACATCCTCCGTTGATCCAAGTCTTTGCTTAGAAAACCAGAGCTATTTGGTCTATAAGGCTTTGTCCATCCCAGGCAAAATAGCATTCCTCTCCTGTAGTAATTCTCTGCAGACTACTGTAGTATATGAGAGTACAACTCTCATATACAATAGTTCTAACTGTAGCATTTTGCCTGGGTAGCTCAATGGAATACCATAGCCCACCTCTCGACTATTCCAGCAGCCATTGCATGAGCCATCACTTCCTCCTTCTCCTTACTCGACGTTCCTTCCATGGTCACCATGAAACGTTCACAATGGCACCGGTTTGACACAGGCAAGACGACACTTGCAGCTTGTGGGCTTATAAACATGAAACTACTTTAGTTTCTGCTCTCCTTATTCTTTCTAACCCAGTCTAACTCCAATGGCTGAACTGTTTACAAAACTCAAAACCCTCTCCTACCTGGATCTCGATGCCAGTCGTGCGGCTTCCATCTGCCGGGCTTCTGTTGGGCATGCGGATTTTCGGTATGTACATAAGCGTTCGGATGATGTTATCTCGAAGATCTAATCGCGCAAGTTGATTCGGAAAAGAAGAAAAATGTTGCTCTCACGTTGCAGACAAGTTGGTAGCCTCTCTGTTTTCTACCATCAATTCTCCAACATTGCTCCCTCTGCTCTCTCAGTCCTCTGATTCTCCCCAGCAATTCCAGGATGCAGTCGTTCTTGTAATAACTTCCTTCCTCGGTAAACTTCCAAAATCTAGGCCTCCTGCACATCTCAACTCTTTTATTTATTGTTTCTCCCGTCAATGGAACCACCTTCCATAGGCTGTTCTATCTCACTCTTTCCTAGAATCCCTACGGGACTTGAAGCAAGCAGTGCACCACCATCCCTTGTCATCCTCGGTTCTAACCCATGATCTTTATTCTCCCCATTAACCCTTGCTAACAAACCATTTCACTTGACGGTTTCAGTTTCTTCCTCTCCTCTGTTCCAACTCGTTAATTCCCTTGATGATGTTTGTTCCACCGTCGGTTTACCTTGCCACTCCATGAGCTTTCATGCCTGTAAAGAAAAAGAAAAATGAGAGCATCCTGGAAGAGCTGGGAATATTCGAGTTTTTCCATTCTGTCTTTGTACATGTGTAATATCGAAAGGAAAATATTCCAAATGTGCTTTGAAGATTGCACATCGGCAGTTGGTGAGTTTTATCTGGGTTTTGACATTCAGATGAGGAAGAGAAGGTAAATGTCGTCCTTTTGGTGACTCTGCATGGAGCCTCGGTTCAAATCCCATTTACTACATGTATCTGGCCTTTGTTTACTCGCTTGTAATTTGATTACTAATGTCCGCCCTTTTGATACACGTGTGCGTGCATGCTCCAGGAGCCCGATAAAACAAAATGTCACGAATGGACGTTCGCAGTGAAACCTTCCCTTTGCCACCTGTAAACTCGTAATACGGAGGGAATGTCGCTTGCCTTCGGCAATCGATCCTCTTCTCTTTTTTCTTTTTTGTTCTTGTTGTACCGATTGTCACCTTGTAGCTCTTTTTGGTATGATTTTGGTTTGTTTGCAAACGGCTTGAGGATTGAGTGACTCCAAAAGGAATGCATCGTCAGGTGTCTTCTTGTGGTAAGCCTGACGGGGGAAGCGATATGGAAAAGGTTCTGAATAATTTAGAATACATTTGCCTTGGATTGATGCTGTCGCTGGAGCCGGGTTGGGAAGGGTGGGCGGCTTGTTTTGAGTATGTACATGAGCTTTGCTTTACCTCTGCGTGTGTTGCGAGAAATACATTGTTGAAGTTGCATGAAGTTTGACACTACTATTCTTGCAGAAGGCAAGCCAAAACCTCCATGGCGTCGTTTTTCTCTGACATGTTTTTGAGAGCCATACCGATGTGATGTTTCCGTGTTCAATGCCAACTTGCTTTCTTGTCTCTCAAATTTGATTCAAAAAAACTCGTTTGAAATAAACTGGTGTTTTGTTCTTTGTCTTCGTTAATTTTTTTTTTGTTTTTGAATTTTATTATTTGGTCCAGACACTGGTTGGTATACTGACTGCTATGAGTTGCCAAGCGAGGAGAAGTACTTTTCATGTGGGGCCACATCACTGTGCAGCTTGTAAACAGTCTCTGTTAAATGTTGCATGTAGTCTGTGGGATATATTTTAATAAGAGCCATGCTACTGTTGGATGGCACGTACGGCTGATGTGGTCTGTCGCTTGTCCTCACTCCAGTGTTTGTCATTTGGAGTTGCTGAGTGGGCAGCGAGATGGTGCACATGTCAGATTTGTCTGCATGAGAGTTGTGTGGCCTTCATCAGATTCCACGTCCGGGCTGTGGGCAGGTGGACCGCTGGACGTCATGCAGATTTCACTTTGTGTTTGCTTCCCATCACGACGGATCGTTTGGTCTGCAAATGCCGGTGAAGAGTCTGTGCCATGTGGTGCAACAGCAACAGTTTAAATTTAAAGTACGGCAATGTCTCTGTAGCTTTGTTGGTGGATGGTTTGGCAGAGTCGTGTCGAAGTTTGGAAACGAGACCTGGACAGGCCAATGTGTAGAGCCTGTTGGAAGTTGCTTGCAATGGTTTATGCAGGTATGGGTGACAGCGGGCCCAGTTGTGTAATCCATCTGATGTGTTTTATCACTCGGTTCAAGTCATCGCCTGTGATTAGTTGATTTTGCTGACACTTGTTGCACATTTTGATAACAGTTTTGGTGGATCGTTGAAACATGTTGTGTTGTGTGTTCATCTCAGCAGAGTCATCTCCACCTTTAGCCTACCCGCACCACGTCACCTTTGAAAAAGCGTTAAATCCCGGAGATCACTTATAAATGCCATTCATCTATGCAAGTCGGAAGAATATTTTAATTACCATTATTAGAGGTTCGGTGGGGGATGATTATTACCTCCGCCACCAAGGTGGACGGAGGTTATGTTTTTATTTTTTATTTTTTTTATTTTTATTTTTTTTACGTCTCTGTCTGTCTGTGAACAGGACATCTCAAAAAGTTGCCGATGGATTCAGACCAAATTTTGTGTACAGGTTTGGTGTATGAGAAGGTCTGCTGCATTGTTACTCCCTTTTTCTTTTTTGTTGTTTTCTGCGCTAAATAAGAAATCCGGCATCAACACAGCGTGACACATCTGTTGGTCTGACACAGATGCTGTCTGCAAAACCAGATGTGATGTGGTTGGCAGCACGGGGAGGCTCCTGTATTCTTATCCTGTAATTCATTTTTTGCATCGAATCTATGCCACACTTCCACCAATTTGTGGAATTCCACGTTTTGCCTCAAAATTGATTGATTGATCTCAGTTTTTGAAGTGCTTGTATTTATTATTTGGCTTTTGCCAAAATGTGCGTATCTCTGTTGTGTCTCCTTTTTTGAAAGCTTATGTCGATCAGTATTTGTGGTGAAAGCGCCGTCGATTTATACCTTGAACCATCTTGTACCAAAGCTTGACGCCATTGCAGTGTTCCTGAAACGTGTTGTGGGTTTTGTATTTCTCCAGCTTGTATACTGAACACAGTCATGCCGATGACTTACTACAGGCAAGCTGTGGAAGCGAAAGGCATTCTTTCTTTGGTGTCGCATTGCACAGACGACCATTTGCAGAAGGCCACGTCATGGGTGCGGCACCGTGAACCTGAAATTTGTAATATGATGTGCCTGCTGTGTGATCTATACAGCCAAACACAGCCAATGGATCCGACACGAAGATGATGCACAATTTTTGTACTCGAATGTCGGTGCAAAACCTGACGATTCTTGATGTAATGGTATACTGTACCTCATGGTGGGAAATGTTTCATTTGGTGTAAAACTTGCACTTGTACATGATGCAGATCGCTTTCGCTATCCGTCTGTGTATTCAAAACTGGGGTTGCGTAACTGTCCCCTGGACCACAGTGCTGTGCATCCAGCCATCCCTCCAGCTACGTCACCATGCATCTGCACTGCCTCCAGCCCCGTCACCATGCCTCCAATCATGTTACTGTCCCTCCAACTGCATCACATGTATCAGCATTGTGCTTCCAACCACGTCACTGTCGGTGTAACCACTCCTTCGCTTTTTTCACACGATCTTGGCTATTCGTTGTTCACCTTGGCGTCTTGGTTTTCTATAGGTTTTCTTGGCGTATAGGTTTTCTATTATCATCGCTTTTCTGAAACGTTGTGAATTCTTGGCTTTTTTCATTGGCTCACCTTGGCATTTATGAAAATGAGTGGTCACACTGGTCACCGTGTATCAGCACCATGACTCCAGGCACATTACCATGCTTCTGACCATTCCCTCGGGTCACAGTGCAGTGGCTCGCACCGTGCCTCCAACAACGTCACCGTACCTCCAACATCACCGTGCAACGGCACTGTCTGTCCCAGCCACATCACTGCATCCAGCCATGTCACCATGTATTTGCATTGCCTCCAACCACATCACCGTGCATCCAGCCACACCATTGTGCCTCCAATCATGTAACCGTCCCTCCAACTGCATCACCGTGTATCAGCATCGTCCCTCCAACCATGTCACCATGACTCCAGACACGTCACCATGCTTCTGTCCGTGTCCCCGGGTCGCAGCACCATGGCTCCAGTCATAGTCACAGCATGGTATATCAGCACTGTGCTGCCACCTACAGTGAACTCAGAGCTGCATCGGGGGTCAGACAGAGAAATGCCGCAATCTGTTGAAAACACTTTTAAAGGTCTTTTCTTTGTGGGCATAAAGTACTTGATTATTATGACCACAATAGCCTTGGGACATGTCGCACATAATGGCATTCGTATTTCACTCCAACAGGTCCGACAAGAATAAACGAGAGCTATAATTTGCTCATCTACTTATTTATAATTGAACAAATCTTTTAAGTTTTGAACACCAAACTATGGTAAGTCTCGTTTCACAAGGCCACCACAAACCTTTACAAAATGTCTTCAGGCCATTCTTAAGTTCTCAAGAGAATTTATTGGAGATTAAAATTTTTTTTTGAGGGAACACCATTGCGTGACCCAACCTCAACTTTGAGGATAACTTACTACTTTGTCATGATGTTAGGCCATAGGCTTGTCTCTTGTACAAATGAAAGGTTTATGGCATCCAGCGCGATCCTTTTGAAAGGATTGCGTGCTCAATGATGCATCCCTCTATCAATCGGCTAAAAGGATGAAAATTCCAATGTGAACATGACCCCCGTTGGCACGCTTCACGTTCTGCTCTGATGCCCCTTCCCTTTCCCCGAGGGCTCCTGAAGTATCCGGGAGGGGGTGTGAGGTAGGCTCGGGCCCTCTCCCTCTCTCTCCCTCTGTCTTTGTTTGGAATTGGAATGTTTCGTGCATCGTCGGGAGAACGTTTGAACGATATCTCAAAATGCCACATGATTCAGGCACTTTTTCAGTGACTATTAATCAATGGTGCATTACCTAACAAGATCAGTTGCAGTTTGAAAAAAAGACAACTTCATTTCATAACCAAATTAGCATATCTTTAATTATGTTGTCTTTCATTATGTTGTCAAGGCTATGCCGTTTATTGAAACCTGAGAGACGTGCCATGTTTATGGTTATGATTAAAATGTCAGGTCGAATTGGGCATTACATAATTGGCTATATTTGTTACCCAGGGTTTATGGGCCGGGAGGGTAGTGGGAAGGCCCGGGGGGGGGGGGGTGTACGTTCTGATGATTTGACTTTCTTGGGTAATCATTTTCATTGGATCTTCATCTGTCATGGATATCCTTCCATTCCAAATTCTCTGGTTCTCCAACTGTTAATTCTCAGGCCATGTTCATGATATTTTAAGAGGTTTATCCTTTCCTGCATTGTTACCTTTCATAAGGTGCAGCTAGCTATACTCGTGTTCATATGAAATGGTTTTAATGTTTAAAGCCTCAGAAGAAGGCGAAGGCAAAACTGTTTTGCTCATTTTTGAGATTGAACACCCCCATGTTTGTGCAATATACCCTGACCACGACTGATTTGACATGACCATGATCTGGTCAGCCACTCGTATATGCCACCTGATTGTTTAAAAAAAAAAAGGTGGAAGAGAGAAACTACAGGTGTACTCGAAATTTCGTTATTTTTCATTGCTTTCCCTTATTTGTAAGCTTTGAGCTCCACTAAAAATCTGCCACTTTTATGATTTTTTTTTGTTTGCCTCAAATCTTTAGCAACTTATTTTGAGGAATTTTGACACAAACTATTCAAGGTAAATGAAGGTTTGCATTACCCAATTTCTTCAACAGGTAATTGTCTGTCATACAGTTAAGAAAAAAAAAATCTTTGGGAGGTGAAATGATGGAGGATGGGAAGGATGCAGCATTAGGTCTTTGCCTTATTTGCCACAGCCCACGTGTCTCACTTGTCTTGCTGGCTGAGGCCTGACCCCCAGCCCCTGTTTATGCAAGCTCCTCGTTAGGCCACGGCGTGTTCGTTAAACGCCTCCGAGTGCTCGCGGCCCACGCTCCCTGCGGTGCAGCACGCCGGAGACATGAAAGGTCGCCGCCTCCAATGGTGCCGCCCGGTCTGAGGCTCCGGCTGTTCTCTGCGCCGGTGGCGAGGCGGAGAGGCGTGAATTGATGGGGCACGTGGACTGGGAAGCGCTCACATTTTGACATTTCCTACAGGGGGTTCAGAGCACCCTTGGTAATGTAATGAGCATCGAATGTGCACACAGCACAGTCATGTCTTGCTCAATACCATGGATCGTAGGGAAAATCCTAATACTGCCCCGGTTTATTATTTGTGTGTAAGAGAAGGTAACGATAGAGCCATAGGTGGATGGAAATCCAGGTCACTGACCTCTCCTCCTCGTCGAGCTAGAGTGGTTTTGTAATGATGTTGCCATTTATATTATGGGATTAAATGTTCATGCATTGGTGACTTGAGAACTGATAAGCTTCACAGAGCAACCGTTTTTTTGATTCTTCTTTTATTGGAAAAGTTGAATGGCCGGTCGTTTTTTGTGTTTATTTCCTTTTTTGTGGGCTTGCCTGTTTGAGCACTTGGATCATGTTGAGAGTACAGTTATGAATTCAATGTGGAGGAATATGAAGTGTTGTGAAGACTCGTGTCGATCTCTGTCTGTGGACAATTCAAACGATGTGTTTTACCAACCCAAGGTTGTCAAAGTTGTGTTGAGCTCCATGGAAAGCAAACTAGGACTGACGTTCTTTGCTTTGCTCTTACTCTGAAGAAGTGCTTGTGCTCGAAAATGTCAGCTCTACTTTGCTTCTGATGGTGATTAGCATCCCTTTGACAACCTGAGGTTGATGAAACATTGAATCCCAGAAACAGTGTTTATTTGCTAGGTGACTTCTGCTGTATTTGTTTTTCATGGAAATGTACATTGATGTGTCCTAATGTCCTTGCCATGCATATAATTTGACGCATAAAGAAATTCTACCTGAGCCTCAGATCGATGGGAAAATATTAAAATACGTTTTTCTTGCTCACTTAGTACTCGTAACAAACACTTATTGCGACAAAGGCCAACATCCAGAGCATCGGCTTTAGAAAGGCTGAGGGCCATGTAAGATGAGAATGAATGAAGCATCGACACGGAGTTTGTCCTGGAAGACGTGTGTGTGTGTGTGTGTGTGTGTGTGTGTGTGTGTGTGTGTGTGTGTGTGTGTGTGTGTGTGTGTGTGTGTGTGTGTGTGTGTGTGTGTGTGTTTTGACCTCAAACGATGCCGGCTAATTATAATTGTGCAAGAATATACGGCCATGGAAGCCCCTGTGAACACCCCTGCTGAATGACTGTTTATTCAACCTTCTTTTGTTTTCTTTTTGCAGGACATCATCTGCAAGGTGAAAAATTGGTTGATGGAAGAGAAAAAGCATATCCGATTCTACCATGATTGGAATGACAAGGAGGTGAGCAAGTCTGTTTGACAGTTTATTTGTGTTATTTGTGTTAGTTTGTCTGGTTGGTAAATATTATTAAATTGGATTATTGTATGGATGGGGAGAGATTGTCTAATGAGACAATGGGATGGTATAGGAAAATGATAGTTCAGGATGGGGTTGAGGCAACATGTTCCATCTACAGTTGGACCCCAACATTCGCGGGGGATATATTTTGGAAAAAAAGCTGTGAATGTCAGTGTATTGTTTCAATGGGAAAAATGGGGATAGGTTCCCGGCAGTTCGTGGTTCATGAGGGGAAAGAAAATCGCATCAAAAACCATGAATATGTGAAGAACAGGGCTGCGAATGTAGAAGCAAGTCAAAAAAACAGTGAATATGTGAAGCACAGGGTTGTGAATGTAGAAGCAGGTCAGAAAAACAATGAATACGTGAAGGACAGGGTTGTGAATGTAGAAGCAGGTCAGAAAAACAATGAATACGTGAAGCACAGGGTTGTGAATGTAGAAGCAGGTCAGAAAAACAGTGAATACGTGAAGGACAGGGTTGCGAATGTAGAAGCAGGTCAGAAAAACAGTGAATACGTGAAGCACAGGGCTGCGAATGTAGAAGCAGGTCAGAAAAACAGTGAATACGTGAAGCACAGGGTTGTGAATGTAGAAACAGGTCAGAAAAACAGTGAATACGTGAAGCACAGGGTTGTGAATGTAGAAACAGGTCAGAAAAACAGTGAATACGTGAAGCACAGGGTTGTGAATGTAGAAACAGGTCAGAAAAACAGTGAATACGTGAAGCACAGGGTTGTGAATGTAGAAACAGGTCAGAAAAACAGTGAATACGTGAAGCACAGGGTTGTGAATGTAGAAGCAAGTCAGAAAAACAGTGAATACGTGAAGCACAGGGTTGTGAATGTCGAAGCAGGTCAGAAAAACTGCAAATACACCCGTGAAAAACCATGAATACGTGAACGCCCCCACAAATGTAGAGGCGGATCAGAAAAACTGTAAATACGAAAAAAAAATAACTTGCAAATACGTGAAGCACAGGGCCGCAAATGTAGAAGCAGGTCACATTTTAATGAACTGCAAATAGGGGAAACGTGAATGTTGGTGTCCGACTGTACTGCAATCAAAATAAAGACCAATTGCTGCACCGTCATCCCAAGAAGGAAGCCAGACAAAACAATATACGCATACGCACAAACACACACACATCCACATACATACATACATACATACATCCACGTACATACATTTACATATACATCTACATATACATACAAACACACATATATAAACACACAAACACAGATACATGATGGACTCGTAAGGACTTTAAAATGCTATTTTATTTGAAGTTATAACTTTAACTTATAAGCAATTTTTTGATTTCCCAATTGCCCGGAGAGAGGCAAAGGCTCAAAGGTATCTCACATTAGGTTTGAAGCGATATCAAAAAAATAAATGAGTGTTCTTTAAAATTCAAAAAGTGCAAACTGTGCTTCTCGTTTTGAAGATACCGAGTATCAACACTAACATTGTATCGTAAATGCCCACATTGTTAATTACACCTATGAATGAGTGCCTTTTTTTTCTTTTACCTGGTATGTTTTACTGCATTACATCATGATTTGGTCAAGGCCATACATATACCGATTCCAACACATCCAAATACTCTTTGTGTTTTGCCATTCAAACACCTTTGACTCCCAACACGCGTCACCCCAAAGCCTTTTGTCGGACCACAAACTCTCTCCGAGGAGACTATTTAGGATCTGATTGACGGGCAAGGGAGGAATGGGTGCAGGTTGTTGTGGTTGTGTTCTGCGTGGGCTTGTCATTCCCTTGTATACGCATCAGATACCTGCTTTGTCCAAAAGCTTTTTTTATTTTCTTTAAAAATATAATAAAATTGGTGTCGAGGTCTGAGGTTTGATTTTCTGCATTGTTTGTAGAATGCAAGTGCTGTCTTGCGTTTAAATATTTTATTCCTTGGAACACGGAGTTTACATGGAAACTCCATGGCGAGTTAACACGAGTGTTTTCTGTGTGTGCAGATTGAGGTATTGAATAAATACCTGTTCCTTACATCAAAACCCATGATATATCTCGTCAACCTCTCGGAAAAGGATTACATCCGCAAGAAAAACAAGTGGTAAGGCCGTTTCATCATTGCTTACACTAGCTGAAGTGCCCGTCTATGACGGGTCCCTGTAAATACCATAAATATTCTCAAACAGCTCATATAACCATGTTCTGTGATTGTTGCATGAGTTAATTTGTTTCAGTTGGATTATTGTGTGTTCACAGACTGCACATGCATCTTTGCAATTACATTCCAGCTTCAGTTTCCCCAAAACTTAAGTGAGAATGCAATTGTAAAGATATATGTGCACACAAAATAATTTAATGCACATATGTATTTACGGCGGCCTGGAGTTTGGGGCTCGCCATGAGGGGAAGTACTCAAGTTTCTCCCGAACATCCGGTCCTGAGGCCACCAACCACAGATAACTCCATGGTCCACCGGACTGTAGTTCTTGCACAGCCGTAGCCGCTTGACTTTGACTACCAGCCTAACAGGATTACTTTTCGATGTTTCTGCGGTACCTTTCTCTTGGCATGTCAACCTGACTAGAGGCCACACCCTCAGCATCACACCTGGTGATCTTCTGCCAAGCAGAACAGATAGGTGCAGCACCGGCTAACAGAGCAAATTAGGCTGGGTACAACTTCCCGTCTAACTGTACTTGTACACTGTGTCAGACCAATGAAGGAAAAGATAACCAAGACAGATTGTAAATAACAACAAACACTTGTATATTACACCCACAAGCAAGTATTTACAGGGAAGAAAGCAAAAGGCACATAAGAGCAGATTTACCTAACGTATTCTTTCTTATACAGTCTTACTCACAGAAGAGAAGACAAGAAGAAGAACTTGAGAAGAAAAGTAAAGTAAAGTACGAAGAAAATAAAAGTAAGGTCTTTGCTTTTCTCCCTCACCTCACACAGCCCACCAAACAGGGCTGCGCCATCATCCAAATATGCTACAGAATGTGAGGGAAAGGATGAGGAAGATGGGCAGTCGCGATGCAGCCGTGACCTTGAAGGTATCCAGACCCGGCATGCAAGATATGCGACTCGCCCTCCTATACCTCAGCTTCTTCCTCCTCATGATGTCACTTTTTCTCATCTCTGAGCCTTCTGCTCCTTGCAGGACAAGGACAACTTTTGAGCTCATTTATGCTCCTCGGATATGGCTTTTTCCTGCAAGGACGAGGACCAGCTCCAAGCTCCTTTCTCCCTGCAGGACATTGCTTTTCTCTTGTCTCATCCCTTGCACTCATGTCGTCATCGTCTTCACATCACTTTTTCCGTCTCAGTTCGTGTGAGCCACCTGCTCATTGGTCCACATCTGATGCGAGTGAGTCCACGATGCAGCTTGTGGGAAACGCATCATCATTCTGAGGGAAATTTCACTGCAGCCCCCGCCCCTCCCTTCACGCGCCCAAGGCCGCGACGAGAGCCCCCGCTCCCTCCCTCGTGCGCAAGTGTTCATAATACAGTCCCCACTGCAACCTGCCTGTGAGATGTGCCACACCCCACCATGCACAGGAAAAGCACCGCACCTCGTAACGCAAACATGCATGTATGTGAGCATGGACACAGTCCCACGCAGTGAATGTACTCCGATCGGCCTGAAGGATAAATGACCACAGATGGACCAAATGTGGCCCATCCAAACAATGAGCGAATGGAGTGAAAACGGAGAGGGAAACCACCAGACCGAGGGATTACCAAACGGTCGTGGGGTTGAAGATAAGACCGATGTGGTGAAGGTGGGATTGTTGAAATGAGGTTTGGTGAAGGGGATTATTGGTGGAGTGAGAAAGCAAAGGCGGCAACAGACTGAAGGTGTAAAGAAGGGATTGTTGAAAGGAGCAAAAGGTGGGGTGGGGGGTGAGAGGAAACGGACTGATGGGGTAAAGGAGGGATTGAATGTAGCACAGGAGAGAACGGACTGATGAGTGTTGAAAGTAGCAGAGGGTTTGGAACGGATTGATGAGGTGAGGGAGGAACGATTGAAATTAGCAAAGGGGGGGGGAGGGGGAGAGAGGACATCACACCTGGGAAACACGTGAACTAACTAACCAATGCATGCCACTTGAACAGCACTTTGACAAGGGGCCAAAGACTATCTTCACAAAGACCAATGAAAGAACTGATCCTCGTGTCACCTTACATGTCAATGTATGCTCTACCCCTGGGCTGTTTCCAGAACTGAAAAAACAAAATATATATATATATATAGTGGAGGGTGAGTCAAAAAGTATCCACAATGATATATTAAAAACTGTGTTGTGTTGACCACATTGCTTATTGTACTTGCAGGTATAAGCATGAACTGTCTGCGCCATTGTGAAGCAGTTTCAACCTTGAGCAGTCAGTGGTATCATTGTAAGGGAGTTAGTATGACCACTTCACTGTCCGTTTGCACCAAAGAGGAGCAGTGTGCAGTGACACGATTTTTGTGGGCTGATGGTGTATCAGGGCAGAAATCCATCGCAGACTTTCAACACAAAATGTGAACAGTGGTTACCGAGACGGTGTGTGTGTGTGTGATTGTATTCCCATGTTTAAAACGGTCCCACACATGTCACTGATTATGAACTAGCTGGATGCCCATCCATGTCCACAACAGAAGAAAACATTGAATGAGTCCGCGTCATGATTCTAGATAACCGACGGTCGACTATTGACGAAATGGCACGACATCTGAACATCAGTCATGGTTCTGCACATGAAATCATCAACATCCGACTTCGCTTTTATAAAGTTTCTGCAAGATGGGTTCCAAACAAACTCACAGAAGAGCAGAAGTGCAACCATGTGAGAAGCTACCAAAGCATTTTGAACAGCTTTCCTCATGAAGAGAATGTTTTTTGTTTTTTTTTTGAGATCCATTGTCACTGGAGACGAGACGTTGATCCACCATTACGAGCCAGAGAGAAATCGCCAGGGTAGGAAGTGGAAACATCCGACATCACCAGTTAAAAGGAAGTTCAAAAGTCAACCATCGGCCAGAAAAATGATGTTCACACTTTTCTGGGTCTCACAAGGCCCAATTTTGTAACACTATCAGGAAGGGGGGCGGGGAGGGCACAATGGTAAACAGTGTTCGTTATTGTGAAATGCTCTGGGACCAGTTGAAACCAGCTATTTAATTGAAATTCCGAGGGCTACTGTCAAAAGGGTTCACTCTTTGTCAGGTCAGGTCAGACGAGATCTGTGACTTGCTACGGGTACCATGTAAACATGTACTATCCTGTTCCATGGTCGGGTTGTCGGTGACTAAACCGTCTCCCCCTACCAAGTTTCTTGGTGAAGAGGGTGTATGATATGGACACCCATCAGGATGAAGAACAAAACCTGTCAAAGGGTGGAGTAGATCCTTGTGAGCCAATAGCCATCCATTTCTAGTGCCTGACTGTGCCTGACTGTGTCTGCGGATGTCCTCCTGCAGTTGGGTTACTTCTTATGAGGAGTTTGGTGGCAGGATTTGCACTCCGGCCACCGTAAAACCCTTCATTCCGCAAAACATTCCAGGAGCATAAAAAATCTGAAAACCCACTCAGTGGGAGTACCTCCTGTACAGCTTCCATTTGCAGGGCAGCTCACCGGATAACGGGATTGGGGCAAAGCCTTCGGGACCCCCAATCTTTGATGATAGGAGAGAAACCATGGGGTAACCTTCCCTGGTCAGATTGCGGGAGAGTGTGTCGGGATGGTGCTGAGGTGTCGTCCACCAGACGGCGGTCTCCTTGGGTTAACCCGAGGCGGTCCTTTAGGGTGGGTGCCTGGAATGTCCTATCCCGAAGAGGATGATCACCTGTCTCTGTTATTATCTGAGCTCAAACGTTTGGACATTGGTATTGCAGCACTCTCTGAGGTTGGGAGACCGGATTGCGGCGAGATCATGGTGGGTGGTTACACCTACTATTGGTCTGGTCGCTCTGATGGTTACCATGCCCAAGGAGTTGCTGGAGCTGTGTCCAATAAGCTGACTCGAATGATAATTGAGATAACACCAGTCAACGAGCGTATTATGAGACTAAGGATTCGTCACTCCTTGGCTGTCATTTCCCTGGTTTCTGGATATGCTCTGATTGAGGCGAGTGATTTCACTATGAAGGATGCATTCGATTCCACACTCGAGTCTGTGGTTAATGAGTGCCCCAGGCGAGATACACTTCTCGTCTTGGGGTATATCAATGCATCGACTGGAACTGACAGGGATGTTATGGGACATGTGTTGGTCCCCATGGGTCTGGAACTGTGAACCAGAATAGCACTAATTTCCTTGACTTTACAAGAAGTCATGGACTGAGGGTGGCCGGTTCATGATTTCAGCTCCCACAAGCTCATTGCTAGACTTGGTATTCCAACGCTGGCAGTGTAGCAAAGGAGATTGACCATGTGCTCGTTAATGGTCGCTGGAGGACGATCCAGAACTGCAGGGTCTACCGGAGTGCCCAGTTCCTCAAATACTGATCACCAGCTTCTTGGCGCAACTCTAAAGTTGCACCTTAAAGCCAGGAGAATGGTACAATCCCAGCCTAGGCTGGATGTTGGCAAGCTCAAGGATGAGAGGGTAGCTGAGGAGTTTGCAAACAGGCTGAGTAGAGATTTGGGGTGTCTGGGTGCTTTGGGGGATCCTGAAGAGTTGTGGAGTGCCTTCAAGACCACCGTCCTTGATGTTGCCGGTAGATGTCTTGAAACTCACCGGAGGGAGAAGAAGAATTTTGTCTCTCAAGGGACACTGGACACCATTGCCCAGAGTCGCAGGGCCACGCTGAATGGCTGAGCTGTTCAGGGAGCTGAGGCTTAAAACTGTATGTGCACTCAGGGTGGACAAGGAGGCCTATGTGCGAGGAATCTGTGAGCGGGTAGAGCATCACCTGTGGTCAAATGATTCTCGTCCTGCTTACAGGGGAATTCGCGCATTGCATTCATCCAAGCCTGCCCCTCGGTGTACTACAGTATGAGCAGAGGGTGGTGGGCTCTTGATAGAGGAGTCTGAAGTGAAGGCCCGCTGGGCCGGTTACTTTGAGTGGCTGTACCAGGCTGACCCACCAACCATTGAGTTAGATTTCAGGAGTGTTACTATCCCTATTGCTGGCCCCCCAATCAGCTGTGTTCCACCTTTGTTTGTGGAAACACAGACTGTGGTGCACCAGTTGAAATGGAGTGTAGCTCCTGGGATCTGTGGCATCCATGCTGAACTTCTCAAGGCTGGTGGAAATGCTGTACTGATGTCATTGCATGCAGTTCTGTGCTCTGACTGGAAGAGTGGCCTTGTTGTCCTTCTCTGGATTGGGAAGGGTGATCTCCAGGACTGCAACAACTCCCGAGGGGTGACGCTGTTCTCAGTTCCCGGCAAGGTCTTTGCTCGGATAATTCTTGATCGGGTTCGCCTCCATCTGCTGAAGCACCAGCGCTCAGAGCAGTCAGGCTTTACGCCAAAGAGGTCAACGATTGACCGTATCCTTGCTTTTTGGGTCCTCACCGAATGCAGACCAAAGTTTTGGCAGGGGCTGCTTGCAACCTCTGTTGATATCTGCAAAGTGTTCAATTCCGTGAACCAGGATGCCCTCTGGAGGATTCTCAGTCTTCGTAGGGTGCCACCAAAACTTGATCGATCTGTTGTCTGAACTTTCCTCTGGTACCGAGTGCTGTGAGATGTGGTGGTTCCTTCTCTGACTTATTTCAAGTTGTTACTGGAGTTTGTCAGGGGTGTGTACTGATCTCCGCACTTTTCAGCACATATACTGACTGGATTCTGGCGAGGATGTCAGAGAGATCAAGCTGCGGTGCATCGTTTGGGAATGTCAAGATCACTGACCTTGATTTCGCAGATGATGCAGTCAGCTTTGCGGAGACTGGATATCCTTTTGGGTGCCCTCGAGGTGCTGAATGACGAGTTGGAGCCGCTGGGATTATGGCTTTCTGGGTCGCAACTGAGATCCAGGCTTTCATTGGCATCTTGGATGCTGCCTTCTTGTCCATACCTGTTTGTGGTGAGGATGTTGTGGTCACAGAACAAATAACTTACCTTGGCAACGATATTCATGTCTCCACTGGCTGTGAGCCAGAGGTCAAAAGATGTTTGGATCGAGCCTGGGGAGTCATGGATTCACTGGATCATGGGGTCTGGCGCTGTCGGTACATATGCAGGAAGATGAATGTCCGTGTCTTCAAGTCCTTTGTGCTTCCAATCTTGCTCTACGGATGCAGTTCCTGAGAGAGATTCAGATGAGCTTTCTTACCTGCGTTCGTCAATAAGCGTCAGTTGCGGCTGTATGGATATGTGGCTCGTTTTCCTGATGCTGATCCTGCTCAACAGATTCTCTCAGCGAGGAACCCTCATGGGTGGAGGATGTCAATGGGCTGACCACGTGCCTCATAGTAGCAGCAGGTTGATCGGCATCTCGAGGAGATGGGGATGGGCCAGACATCGACCTTGGGGATGGCCAAACGGAGGCCCCGAGAGTACCGGCAGAAAGTGTACGCAGCGACGTACTACTCCAGAACATGCTCCCATACCTGACCTGACTTGAAGAATCACTTGAAAAATTTTGGATCTGGATCCATATTCAGATCTTCACCAAAATCGAATCAATTAGTCCTTGCCACACACCTTTAAAGGCCTTTAAAGCACAAACGTATGTTCAAGGTTTAAGATATAAGTTATTCCTAGAACACTGCCCCCAAGGAGTTACTGTTGTGGAAAGATCCTTTTTTTTATAACAAACCCATCAATCCAGTTCTACAAATCTACGATCAACCTCTGGAAGAAGTTCAGTCCCTTGAATCCTTGGCCTTGCTACGAATTATGAACTCTCCTAGGCAGACCACGTTTCCAAGTTGGATTTCAAAGTGACGCCCAGGTTTGGCATTCTCACTGTGTTAATTACCTTGAACACCGAAGATGAACGGAGATTGTGTTTTCACTCGTCTGTCTGTCTGTTATTTGTGAAAGTCGAAGATTTTTCAAGTACTGCACTGTGCTGTATATTCATTTGTCATGTGTGTTATTCTGTCTTTTTTGGCTGTTTATTTGTTACTTGTGAAAATCAAAGATATTTCAAGTATATTGGTTCATCGATTGTTATTCTGTCTGTTGGGTCGCCAAAATAGGTGACCCTTATTGTCAGTAATTCTGTGTGTTTGTTTGGATGTTTGTTCGTTTGTCATCAGCATAATTGGTAGTAAACGTGGGCGGATTTTGACCAAACTCGGGTGGTTGGTACATCTTATGACCTCGTGCTTTGGAAATTGTGATGGTTGCTCGGGACGCTTTGGTGCCCTCGCAACAACCGAAAAACCTTCAAAATCGGTACCGTTCACGCGAAATCAATTCTGAAAGCCATTATCCCACGTAGGGTTATGAAATTTGGCACGAATGATCTACAGGTGATGCTCTATCAAATATATTCCGCTTTTTGTGATATATGGAATACTTTACCCGCAGCACCCCCTACAATTAGGGTATGCGTGAAAATTGAAGGCCCCCGAGCGACCAGGTGAGTGCATCGATACGAATGAAACTGCAGGTTCATGGTACTCAATGAGTACTATACTACAACTTTGCCTCAGGACATATTGACCGATTTCGCTTAGGTCAGGGGTCAAAGGTCAATTAGTGCAAAAATCGATAATATGCGAGAGTTGGAGGTGCCTTCGTGCCAAATGCTACTCCTCGGTTATGGTCGGATGGTCATGAAAATTCACACTAATCGTCTGGAATACATTGTGCACAAACGATCGAGCCGGATTTTTCAATTTAGATCTTTGTTCACCCACAGCACCCCCTCAAACTTTGGGGATTTCCGATTTCAAACCGCATTTCGGTACTTTTCATTCAAATGGATACAGAGTAGTTATCAGAAGATGGAACTGGATGAGATTTGATATGCATAATCTTAAGGTGATTCCCTATCCGCTATATGACATCCATTTTGCTGTATATCTTATACTTTGGATGCTCGGCGACCCATCGCCACCTACCGGCTTGGTCTGTCTGTCTGTCGCCTACAGGTCACAATTTTAAACCAATCTTCACAAAACTTCACCACATGGTAGAGTTTATCATAAGGAAGAAAACCTATTGTTTTTGAGGTCAAAAGGTCAACAACTTAGGTGAGATTTCTAAAATCTTCAATTTTCATCTGATTGACTTGAAATTTGAAGAGGATATATATTTCAGGTCACTGAATTCAACCACCAATTATTGTTAAGATCCATATCGGCTCAAGGTCAACAACTAAAGTGATATTTCTAAAATCCTCAATTTTCATCCGATTGACTTGAAATTTGAAGAGGACTTATATTTTAGGTAACTGAATTCAACCACCAATTATTTTTGAGGTCAATATAGACCAAAAGGTCGACATAGTCCAAATTTCTAAAATTGTCAATTTTTATCGATTCACTTGAAATCTGAAGAGGAGTTGCATATTTGGTCATTGAATTCTACCACCAATTATTTTTGAGGTCAAATTTGTTTTATGGATTTTGCAAGTATCGTGCTTTGCACGACGACATCTTCTTGTTTTGTCTATCTGTCTGTCTGTTTGTTTGTCAATCACCGAGAGGTCAATCTCCATGAAACTTCACAAAATGGTGGTGTTGGTCATAAGCAAGAAGTCTATTGATTTTAAGGTCAGAAGGTCAACAACTTTGTCAAATTTCTAAAATCATGAATTTTCATATGATTGAGTTAAATTTGCAGAGTATTTGCACATCAGATCAGTGGCTTCAACCACCAATTACTTTTGACGTAAACATCGGCAAAATTTCTAAAACTGTCAATTTTCATCCGATTGATTTCAAATTTGAATGTGGTTTGCATCTCAGCTCACTGAATTTAACTGCCAATTATTTTTGAGGTCAACAACTTAGGTGAAAATTTCTAAAATCGTCAATTTTCATCCAATGGACTGGAAATCTGAAGAGGATTTGCATATTTGGTCATTGAATTCAATCACCAATTATTTTTAAGGTCAAATTTGTTTTATGGATTTTGCAAGTAAAAGAAAATCCTTCAATAGTATGGGTTCTACTATCGTGGGATTCTACCAATCGTGGGAATCCAATTGTGTTCAGATTCCGTTATCGTGGGATTTAATTTTTGCCAATCGTGGTTTTTTTTTTGCTGAGATGAGTCATCTTTTGCATCCTGTGCATGAACGATTACCTTCCATTATGAGCATGTGGTGTTTCTCGTGCACCGTTTTTAAGGAGCCCAAATGTAAAGCAATGGACAAAGATAGTTGTGCCAAAAGGCAGAGAAAGGTTATGATGTTGGACGATAATATCGAGTTGTTAGATCGGTTGGTTTGAGGAGAAAATGCGGCATCTGAACGGTCTGCCATTACTGGGTCGCTGATTACCGGTAGAACCTTCCCCATTGTATTGTTCCTCATCCGTAAACCTTCATTATCCTTCAAACCTAATTCCCAAATGTTCATTTTCCAACTCCGTATGCGAACCTTATTGCCAAATACTTAATTTCCGACTCCTGGATTTGAACCCCATTCTCAAACGCATTCTCATGCAAAGCTCATGAAACAAATCAATGCGAGGGGATTTATAACGGAACAGGTTTTTAACACTGATAATAAGGACGACAATATCATCTCGTACCTTGGTCCCCAAGCAGGGAAGATCGTCGTTCAAGGTAAGGTAATTTAAGGATCATGTTACCCTTCTCTGTTGTGGGTTGTGGAAATGCTGTAGGCGCCCTCGTCGTAAAGCTAATGCTGCTTTTCCTTTGGCTGAATCCCCTTCCCCGCTCACCCCTTCCCCGCTCACCCCTTCCCCGCTCACCCCTTCCCCGCTCACCCCTTCCCCGCTCACCCCTTCCCCGCTCACCCCTTCCCCGCTCACCCCTTCCCCGCTCACCCCTTCCCCGCTCACCCCTTCTCCGCTCACCCCTTCTCCGCTCACCCCTTCTCCGCTCACCCCTTCTCCGCTCACCCCTTCTCCGCTCACCCCTTCTCCGCTCACCCCTTCTCCGCTCACCCCTTCTCCGCTCACCCCTTCTCCGCTCACCCCTTCTCCGCTCACCCCTTCTCCGCTCACCCCTTCTCCGCTCACCCCTTCTCCGCTCACCCCTTCTCCGGTCACCCCTTCTCCGGTCACCCCTTCTCCGGTCACCCCATCTCCGCTCACCCTTTTTCCCCGCTCACCCTTTCTCCCTGCTCACCCTTTCTCCTCGCTCACCCTTTCTCCCCGCTCACCCTTTCTCCCCGCTCACCCTTTCTCCCCGCTCACCCTTTCTCCCCGCTCACCCTTTCTCCCCGCTCACCCTTTCTCCCCGCTCACCCTTTCTCTGCTCACGTTTCCCATGCTTCACTCCCCTCTCTAACAGCATCATCCCAAAATAAGTCTTGTGGTTTCTATTTTCGGCAGAGTACAGTGCAGTATGTAATATGTTTACCATCACCTACCTCCTTACTTTAGAAACCTAAGACCTCTAAGACCCTTTAGATCCCTGTTCTTCATTGCATGGCCCACAAGCCACTGGCGGCCCCTTGTGGCCTAAACTGCAGCCCCTGACACATGGCCGATAATACAGAGACATGACAGAAGTAAATAGACACCCTAAATTTCTTCATTTCATTTGTATAACAGTTTTACTCAGTGATTTGTACTAATTAATATTCGACTATTTCTTTGCAGAAACGAGTTCCTGGGTTTTGTACGACAATTAACTGTGTCTCAAACCCAGGAAGCGCAAACTTTCTGATTTTCAAAGAGGATGAATTGTTGGCCATTTGGAAGGTGGAGTCAGCCAGCATCAGATAGCTCAGAACCTTGGCATTCCGCTTTCTACGGTCAATCGGGTGATTGTGCAATTCACCAATGAAGGAAAGGAATCCACAGCTTCCCGTTCTGGTTGATCTGGGTCCTCAGAAAGGTGTCTTTGAGCTGTCAAGCGGTCCATTGAGAAAACTTCTAATTGCAAGGCAGCAGATGTTGCAGAGGATGTCCAAGTTAGCTCACGAACTGCTGTGTGGTACCTTTATCAACTGGGCTACTGTGAGAGAGAGCAGCTATGAGAAAACCTCCTCTTAGACCAGCGAACATTCAAAGGAGAAAGAAGTGGGCTGACAAGATGGCCAACAGACCCTTGGAGTTTTGGCAAACTTATTTTTTTCAGATGAGTCCCATTTTGCTCAATTTTCTGACAGTGGACACGTATGAGTCTGGAGACTTCCCAGTCAAGAGTTCTCTTTGAATCGATTGCAGCCAACTGTCAAACACAGTGGTTTGTCAGTGATGCTGTGGGGAGCAATCAGGAACACTGGTCAGTCAGAGCTTGTGTGTGTTGGCAACATCAACTCTACGACACTCATTTCTATCCTTGATGATTGATGTCTCCCCATCTTCTCCACTGGTCAGATGGTCAAAAACAACACTCTGTTCATGGTAGATGGAGCTCCATGCCACACTACAAAAAAGACCAAAGAATGGCAGGACAGAAATGGGATCAAGTGACATCCATGGCCAAGTCATTCTCCTGACATGAATCCGATTGAACACCTCTGGGCCATATTGGATGGAGCTGTGTGGAAAAAAGACCAGGACACCAACAACATGGGCAGAATTTCGAAACCTTTTGTCGTGAAGCCTGGGTAGAAATCCCACAAGAGGAAATTTCAGAACTCGTTTGTTCTATGCCTGAAACAGTAAAAGCATTGAAATCTGCAAATGGCATGTCTACATAATACTAGTGTATGTATTAAAATGGACCAAATATGCTTCAAATGTTCAATAAGTAAATTCTTTCAAAATCATGGTGTCTATTTACTTCTGCCATGTCTCTGTTCAAAAATGTGAAAACACCCCATCATAATTCACCATAAATGCCATCAAATTCACCCAATGGTTTCAAATGAGTGTTCCAATGTGAAGCGTAAAAGTAACATCACTCCATCAGTAGATGGCAGGATGCAGACAATTATGCTTTTCTGCCCAGTAACCGCAACGAAAAAGCCAAATAAATAAAAAATAATAATAAAAAAAAGAGTATGTGGAGGTGGGACCTAATAGAAGCCATTTTGGAGCCCTGCAGGCAGTGTGGAGGCTCTCACACTGATGTCTTTTCGGCAAAAGTGGCCTCCTTCTAAAAAATAGTGAAGGTCACAGTTGTAGATCTTCTTTGACCCTTTAGAACCCTGAAGACCCTTCGATCCCTCCTTTCTTTCCTTTAAGGCCCAGTCACACCTTGACGTTTTAGCCAGCAATGGCAACGTATCAAAATGTATGTAAAACGCTGGCTTACGTTGAACTTTTGATGTTTTTTTTAAGATTCGGACGTATTCATAACGGGTTGGTCGTATGCATAACATATTAGTTACGGACACAGAACGTTTCGTTGTCTTATAGATAATTTATACCAACGAATGCTTAGCCTGTTGTCGGCATTCACAACCTATGCCCAACGATAGTCTAAGTTATGCATAGCGTGCTGCACGTATCGCCGACGATGTCGTGACGTAGCCTATTAAAAGGCTGCCGCACAACGATTGAAATCATAACCGCCGGAGAAATGGAAGTGTCAACATCGCAGTCACACCTTTATGATCTTGCCAGCGTATGCCGACCTCTGAAAAATGCGTCTAAAACGCTGGCGCACATCGAATACGGTATGGGTAAGTTTGGTATGCGTGAATAGAACGCTAACGTACGCCATCATACGTCGTATTAAGTGGAGTACGTCTTGTAATTATAAACGTGTTAAACATTTTACGACGTACTTGCCGTATGAAACACGTTCCGAATGCGATGGGAATAAGTTGTACGCACGATATGCTAACGTTGTCACACGTCGACAAAAGTTACTTGTAAGGTCCTCATAAGTCGAAACACTCAAGGTAATGGTTAGCGTCAGTGTTCCAGACTCCATGTTTTTTTTTTTGTTTTTTTTTTTTCTTCGGTATGACGGTGATGTTGACACTTCGATTTCAAGTGCGGTTATAATTTAAATCGTTGAGCGGCAGCCTTTTAATTACATTATATTATAACTGCACTACAAATCGAAGTGTCAACATCACCATCATACCGAAGAAAAAAAAACAAAAAAAAAACATGGAGTCTGGAACACTGACGCTAACCATTACCTTGACGTGTTTCGACTTATGAGTACCTTACAAGTAACTTTTGTCGACATGTGCCAACGTTCGCATATCGTGCGTACAACATGTTACTCATAGGTTAGAAATAAGTTTCGGGTACGCTAAACATTACCTCGACGTGTTTCGGCTTATGAGTAACTTACAAGTAACGTGTCTACAACTTATGGCCAGCGTTATGCAGAACATGTGAGTCATACGCTGGCATAAGTCTTAAAATTTCAAGCATGGAAAATTTGAGGACAACCAAAAAGTACAATGTTTAAAGCCAGCGTACTACGACGTATGGCAGTGTTTTTCAGCGTGCTCTCAATGTTATCAAAACTTACCAATAACGTATTCGACGTGTACCAGCGTTTTACACAAATTTTCCAAAAATCTGCATAAGCTGGCTAAAACGTCAAGGTGTGACTGGGCCTTTAGACCTTCACACCTTTCAGACCTTTAAATACCCTGCTTACCTCTTTCACCTTTGACTCTTTTTCGACATTTTAAGACGCTTTAGACCCCTTCAGACATTTATAACCCTAAAGGGTTAAAGGGAGCTTACATTACACTCTTTAGACCCCTTCAACCTTTGAAGACCTTTTCAGACTTTTCCACATTTCCACCTTTGACCCTTTTGAACTTCAGACCATTTGACCTTTATATGTTTACAACTAGACCATTTAGACCTTTAATTTTCAATCAACGAACTTTCATTTTGTAAATCCTTCCGTTTATTTGCCACGCAATATACACCACACAAAACAAGTCCTGGAGAGGCCATGAGGGTCTGCAATCTCCGATTGCTCTTTCTTGTATTCCCTTGTATCAATTTAACCTCTCACTGGCTACGAGGGCATGTGTGCTGTTTCATTTACTGTAGGTTTTGTTTTCCCTGCCCAGACCAATAATGTTATCAATTGCAGTTCATCCTGTTTTTGCCTCTCCATCACTCTCTAGCTTGAAAAAGCCCCAAATTCTCCCCTAAATTGCCACTGCCTACTTTGCTGCCCTAACACTTGCCTACACACACTCCACCCTTACCCCTGCCTGCATTTGCTGCCCCCCACCCCATCCCTACTATTGCAAATCATACTATTCCTTCCATTACTGCATCATCCATCATATGTCATCTTCCATCTCTGTCTGTGATCCGTTCTACCCCCATTAACCCTATCCTCAGGATAACATGAGCAAACTAGTAATTTAATCACTGCATTATGGCATTATAGAGTACACAAGCTGGCCATATGCCTAGAATCTTTCAAATTGTGATATAGCACCAAATTTGGTGGAGTTGTACTTCAGGCCATATCTTTTCATTTTTGCTGCAGAGCCCCGATGAAATATCATTTTGAAGGCTGGAAGTAGTTGGTTCTCCTTTTAACCTTTACTGTCAATAGCAACTGAAGAAATAGGCTAATCATGACCAAACAAAGCAAATAAACCCATGCAAGCTATATATTTTGAGAAAGGGCAAGGACTGGAGAATATGAAAATAGCAGCGGCAAACACATGACCTCATGAGATACTCAAAATGGCCGCCATTGACAGGGAACAACCAAAATGTGTTTAATTGGACCCCCCCCCCCCATAAACAGGTCATCTTGGCTAAATATTAAGGAAAATGACTGTGGCATCATAAAGCGGAGGCAAAAATCTACTCCCAAGTCAAATTATAGGTTCTTATTGCCAATAATAATGAAATTAGGGCACAAATTTTGAAAAAGATTCTGAAGTCAGTTTTTTGTGGAAAATTTTGGCTCAGTCACTTACAGTCCTACGATCACTCAAGTCAAAAATATCATCACATTATCCTCAGGAAGCGATAGATTGCCTTTAGAAATGGTTATCCTGCATTATAAATAGTATGATTTTATATTAGCTGACCTCATTGAATATTCAAAATTGTGGAAATTTCATGATAAAGTAAGGATTATTATTTTCATGACCAAAGTGAGAACATCAGATGTCGATTCCTGACCAGATCACTGAAAGCCAATTGCCAGGTGCCAGCACCCACCGGAACACCACGACAGACAGACAAAACAATCACCAGACTTTTAACACCTGAATCACGACCATGACAGAGCAGATATAACACCTTCAGGAATCACGAAAAATTCGCTTTGGAAAGCACTCTCACACAACACCCCTGCCTGATGAAGTGGTAGCTCAGGGCACTAGCAGACTGTCGAGAGCATTGGTAATGATTCAATTAGTTGATACCTCCTTTAGAGCCAAATGTGATAAGTCGATACACCAGTAATTACCGCAGGAATATATGGAGCGCCCGTCATTCAAACATGTGCACGACTGGACATAAAATGTTAACGATGTTTCTGAAAAAAGGCACCAATTGTAATAGTTACTCTTGCTTTATATACAAATAAATACAGGTGTGACAAGGTATTATTGTACCATTGTGACAAGTTGCTCATGGTGCACTTGTATGCAGGAAAATGATGGGTAAAGATTAAAACCAACAGATTATCATGTATCTGTCATGTGTCTATGAAGACTGATTTAGTTTACTTGCCTGCTACAAGACCCTTGGCCAGAATATGCACATAGTTGAGTACACTCTGAGCTGACTTGTAGGCATTTACATCATCTTGCACAGCTTTTCTTGCATCTGCGCTGTAGCAGCTCATTGCACATTTTGCTGGCATCAGGCAGGACATGTACACTCCTTCCTGAAAGTCCCTGTTTTGTCCATCTTGTTTACCCTGTGTACCCCACCCCATCCCTCTCCTATCCACAGATCTCCTCATGTCTCTGTTCCCCAATGCTTTTCCTTCCCTCTCCCACCCCTCTTGTCTCCTGCTCCCCTTGTTGTGCATTTCTGTGTGTTAGCTCTCACACGAGCCTCAACAGTGACTACAAAAATAAAAATAAAAAACCTGTTTTCCCTGCTGCCAGCCCCAATCACATGGAGAGGGCAACTCTGGTTGCCTGACCAAGAACTGGCTCCATACATCGGTTCGTTGATGGGCACCTCGACAGATATGGTCCTTCAAAGCTGCTTGGGTTGGGGGAATATTTTCCAGAGATCTCTTCCCCTTGGTAAATAAGGCTTGGCGTGCATTATTTACACTTCTAAGGGCCATCGTTTCGCAGTAGAGTAGGACAACATGTTGCTCAAGGGTGGCTGGTGTTGCCTCAGTGAGTTATGTTGGTCATGCAGAGAGGGATAGGAACGCATCTGTTGCTGTTACTGCAGGGAAGATGGTCCAAATGTCCCACAGTCTTCTTTCTTCTGCCTGCAAATGCAATGCAGATGTCACATCACAGCCCGTGAGAGCATGGAAGAACGGTAAGGCTGCTGCTTTTGAGGATCCTATTCTGAAAATTATAGTGTGGATTGGAATGAGCCCGTATTTCTTCCCAACACCGAATGCAATCCAAATTGACATGTATCCAGACGTCTGAGTCCGAGCTTTCTCTGGACATCGCACGGGTTTCTCTTTTTGGTCTTCCTGGCAAAAAGAGAACACAGTGCCAATTCTGTTTGCTGTCCAGAGGTAGCTGACTTGTGTCCCCTGGGTATTACAAGTTGGCATATATTTGACGTGATGGAGACTGTAACAATGACCTCTACCACCAATACCACCACCACGAAGCACGAATGTCTTTCATCCTTTGCTTCCTTTCCTTGCTCGATGCACATCTGAAAATAAATTCCAAATAAGTTTAGTAATGGATAGGTTAATAATGCTAATGGTATACGTTTCTACATTAGGATTAAAGGTCACTTCTGAACTCGTACTCGATTCACAAACAAGTACATTCACACATTAATTTACTGAAAACATCACAATCTTGTTTTTGATGCCAAGATATTGAAGATTTAAAAATGTAACCCTCAACTTTCAGCAGATCAACATCAGCCACAAAGCCCCCTTTTCAAAATGAAAGGTGCCATCCTCGTGATACATGATGCTATGTTTAAAATATACAATCCAGAGTGATGCGATATTGCTGCATTAGTATAGAATGTTCTTTAAAATAATATCGTTTGCAAAGATGGTTATTTTGCCACATAAATTAGTGTGCTTTAGGTAAAATCAATACGTTTTGGGGTGGTTAGGGGGTTCCAGGCTTCAAAATCATTTTTCATCGGGACTCTGTATTCAAAATAAAAAGGTATGACCTAAACTACAACTACAGCACCAATAAAATTTGGTGCTTTTATCATAAAGTGAACGATTTTTAGCTTATGTACTCTACTATTAGGAAAATCTGGGTCACACCAAAAACGAGCCAGTACTACGAGAAAGTCGATGTTATCCTTGGGAACAGGCCTGCAACAGCATGTCATGTGTACATACATTTATTATTGTTGGAGGGGAGGGTGGGGGTGTTCCTTGCAAGATCGAGGCTCATGGAACGTTCAACGCCATGGTGGGTATAAAGTCAATAAACCGACAGTGGGGCAGCACTCAGGAGACAGTTAGACACAAGCAAGAGAATGAATGGACAGGAAAATAGCAGAGAGAGGAGGGGAGGAAATGCAGTAACCTGCTAGTTAGAGAGTTGGATTGGATCAGGTGAAGGGGTTGGGGGTGGGCGGGGTGAGGTTAAAAAAGATATGTTGTTGGTAAGGATGGTGGATGAAATGGGATAGTTGCCTTAGAGGGTCAGAGGTCTGAGAGAGCACAAGGAGCTGGACCAGAGCAGAAGTGGTAGGGAGGGGGGAGGGGGGAGGCCACCGGCCTGCTTGAGAAATATGACAGACAACCTGCTTTGGCTTGGTCTCGGGAGATTGCAGTAATGTTGAGAGCTTTAGATTTCAGAGAATCCAGGAGAGACAGATGTGAAGTTGTGTATTGGCCCATAAGGGAGTGTGGTACTCTGTTACACTATTGACACAGGCCTTTATTGGCTGTGAGTAGCTCCTGATATTCCAAAGAAACACTTGGAACAACAGAGGATCTCCACTCGAAGCTGGCTTTGAAGGCGTTTTGGCCTTAATTTTCACCCAGCCGATGTCACAGGTCGTGGTGAGGCCGAAAAGTTCAAGACACTGAACCATTTCTCGTGGTTGACCATGGAAATAGATAGGTGGGTTCGTTTGACGATCCTTCTGGAGCGATAGGATGAGATTGATATTTTAGGACATGTCACATTATCAAATCGGTGTCGAGTCGATTCCAGATCCGCAGAGATTGACGCAGCAAATTTTGCCTGTCATTTGATTGGTTTGTTCAATGAAGGACACAATGTGGAGTTGTCTGTAAAAATACGAGTTTTCCAGAGCATTGGAGAAGTCGTTTTGTCCATGAGGATCAAGACGGGCAAATGCAATCCTTTGGGGTACATTGATCTGGAAAACTCTTCCACTGCAAGAGGAGAGGAGAGGTCTCATTGATAGCAACACATGTGAGTGAAGGACGTTAGAAATGCAGAAATGAAGGTGGCCTCGTGCCACAGGAAACAAGCTTGGCAAACAGAGCAGAAAGCCACACTGTTGAATGCATGAGATATGCCAAAGGTGATGGTCCTGTCCTCCTGTTTGAGATTTCAGGCCTCCAACCACTGCTGAAAGAGGAGTAGCAGCAGTTAGGCATTCGTGTCATCTTTAGCCAACGAGTATAAAGTAGAAACTCTTCGCTCTGCTTACGGCTTCAATTACCTTAGAATAGCTACGCTCTTTGCAATATCATCCTCCTCTCCTCCCTGCTCTTTTTCTGTGAGTTCATGCCCTTGGTTTGTGTCCCCCCCCCCCCCCCCCATTGTCCAATTGCTCTCACTTTCATTATGTTTCTCTTTTCTAGGTACCTCACTCTTCCATGAGCCTCGTTTTTTTGTTACAAAAACGATCTTCAGGCTTTCCTTGCTTTTCCTTCTCTCACGTCTGGAATTGCCTCCTTGTGTCTCTCCATTCACACTCGTCTCTCGATTGATTTTAGGGTTCAGTTCATCAACATCTCATTTGCTTTGATGATTCGGCTCATTAAGGACATTCCTACCTATTATCTTTTCCACTCATTATCCCATCTTGTGTCCCCCTGTTACCCTCCCCCCAAATTTACTCTCAGATCTTGTTTATATATTAAGCATCTAATACCCACATGTTCCCACTGCCCTATGCTCTCATTAATAACCCCTTTTCCTCTGTTCTCCTCTTCAAAGACTCCAAACTCTGTAGAGAAAATACAAAGCTACCGTGGATTTGTCGAGTTGTGGTCTTGTGCATGGCGTAGCTTTGGTTCATTTGTTTATATTCGTTTTTTGAGTTGAAACCAACAAAATGGTGTCCATCAAAAGACCAACGACTGGGAATCTAATGGAGGTGTGGCCTTCTTGAATGTGTATAGTGAGTGACCTCATGCTCTCATAGGCTGCTGAAGATCAAGGAGTGGATCGACCTCCATGATCCTGGAGCAGCCCTCATTCCATTCAGTGGTGCTCTGGAGCTGAAGTTGGAGGACATGCAGGAGGACGAGATGGAGAAGTACCTGCAGGAGATCAAAACCACAAGGTGAGTGCCTCGTCTCGAGAGAATGTTTGCTATTATTACAAAAATAAATGATGGAGTGTGTTTCGCAGTGGCTTTTAAGGTTATCGCGTTCATGGTCCGTTGGTGAGACATTATACAGACTGGTGAATGAATCGAGTTCGCTAATCTTAATGTTACATCTCACCTATATCTGTTAACGTTTCCTCATCTCGCCATCAGTTTTGGAAATGCAGGATTTCTTGTGGTACCCTGTTGTCTCATTGTGTTTGTTCCATTATCCTCATTCCATCCAAATGTTTGTTCTTAAAAAGAAAGACAAGCTTGTATCCAATTTCCTATTGCAACAGATTTTGGAAAATATTGTGGATTTCCAACTCCCTTTAGTTTGCTCGGATACCCTGACATGATGAGACGAAACACTGTATTTTGTAAATCAAACGGCAATAATTTTGTTTCCTTATCTTGTTTGTCGTATCGATTTGTAAAATGTGCCAAAACAAAAATGGTGCTTGAATGTTTGAGCACACCCTCCGATCCTGTAGGTTATGTGGACCCACCACACCATGTATAAGGTGTGCTGAAAAAGTTTTGTTACGAGAAACGCCCACCTCTATGGGAGCATAATAACTCTCCCTTTGGCAGGGTTAGTAAAGTGCTTGCAGTATGTCATGTGTACGGTGCAAAATTGCAAGTCATCTCCACAGCCGACTTGTAATGCTGTCTCCCACCACCACTGGGTGACACGACACAGCGCACATTTACATAGAGAACTTGTGTCCACCACCACCACCACCTCACCCCTTTCAACTCTCTTCCCCAATCCCTGTGGCTATTCATTTTTTTTCACGCCGAAAACCTTCCCACGCACACTCGAAGTACAACCATCAAAGGTAAACGCTTTCCGTCCAAGGGTTTTGGAGTGCATGCAAAACACACACACACACACACACACACACACACACACACACACAACTGGTGGACAACTTCCACCTGGACAGTCACCAATTTAGCGATGGATGGCCCTTGGACACTGTTCGCCGGGAAAGCCGAACAGATTTTTTTTTCGATTTCTGACGTACAGAAACTCCAGCGATATCTGTTGCCTACAGTAGCTCCCCCATTTGAAAAGGATTGGGGCTGAGTGTGAACCACAAGGGGAACGCACTGCAAATATACCCCTCCTCGTGAGGTCCTTTCACCAATTTCCAACGGCTGTGAGTTTTGACTCGCACCGCGGTTATAATCTCCCAAATCTGTACTGTGCACCAACCAGGCCAACATGCCAGTGGTGAGAAAACAGGGTTTATTCTTAAGTGAAGGGCTGGGGAGAACAAGAAAGCCACACACTGATGGTTCTTTGTACATAAATTAGTGCCCTCGAGACCGCGACGGCTAAAAGCTGAACCTAAACCACACACCACAAACTAAGACCAGGAGAGCGGTTACAAGACTGAAAAACCTGGTCCCCACACGATGGTTGCGTGGGGTGGCGAAGTCTCACATGATGGTGTAAGAGAGAGAGAGAGATCGGCCTCGGTGCATCCGGCTTGTCATGACCGGCCAAGGCAATGTGGGTTTCTCCTTGCCTGGCACTCCAAGTGTTGTTTCCAACGTCTCCGTCATTTGAATCCTATCCTAGGATCAGAACTGTGCTTGCACTGAAGAGCTGAAAGCAGAACTTTCCTGCACAGCCCTCGGCTTGACTCCTGTACTCCTGGACTGTTGGCTCGACTGAATCTTCTCTTGGCTCAACTCTCTACTTGATGGTTCCAAACTCCCACAATCGTTTTTCCCTCTGCCTCCTCAGCCTCTTATGCCCCCGTGACCATGTGCTGCTGCACATTGGCTCACTGCTCAGCTTCTTCTTGCTTCAAACGGTTTCTAAGGCCTTGATGCAGCTCATACCTTCCGCACGGTCACAGGGTCTTGCATTGCGCTTTCCTCGAGGGCTGGGGGTTTGGTGGCTCGTGGAGCTCGCAGAGATGCCATATGATATGTTAAAACAACACGTACAGATTATGACGAACAGCCGGGGTGGGGGTGGGGGGGGGGCTGGTAGCAGGCTTACGGAGGGAATGGGTCACATTTATCAGCTCCTGTACAAACTTCAGCACGTGCCTTATCATTTTACATAGAAACCACACATTTGCGCTAAACATTTATTAATGACACAACTAGTTTATTTTACACCATTTACCCCATCACTGTTCCCACAACGGAATATATATATATATATATATATATATATATATATATATATATATATATATATATATATATATATATATATATATATATATAGTGACATTTAATGCATGAACATATTTGTTTTGTTGATAAATTGTTTCATTTAAACAGCATAACTAAGGCATAAATCTCAGTCTGCAAAGACCTGAGTGCCACATGGATGCCATCCTAGTTTAGAGGTGATGTGCCGGCATAATTTACGTGTGTGACGTCAGTATCCTGTCACATCTAGAGTCAATGTGCCCTTTCATTTTATTTTTAAAATATGTATGCTGTATATATACACACATGTGGTTTTTTTCGGGGTTTTTTTTTTAAGGTTCTTCTGGCTCAACAGAGGCATCGGCTCTGCCTATTAGGCATGAGCTTAGCAAAGCTACATTCCTCTACTTCTCAGTAAGATTGTGTTGCAGCCAATACCGGGAGGACAATTGAAGTCTCGATTTTATAGACCAGTCCACCTTGGAGAGGGAACATCCACATTCCCCCTCTGGGGTGGACGTGCGCACATGCGTGTGAGCGTACGCACAACCGTTTGCGCTTGCTCGTGCTCTCTCCTTAAACTATTTATCCATTTGATGAATTTTCCGCTCATTTGTGCATTTCATCATGTTTGTTTTATTTAATTGGTAACTTGTTGTTACAGCAAGCGACCTCAGATAAAACCCTGTAACTTTGTTTTCCTTCCCATTACACTGTAAGTGATAGAAATGTCTTGGTATAAGTTTAGTGCAAAAGCCGAATGAACCACCGCTGACTTGTCATTTCCACTTTTTGTTTCCATGTCCTCAACCCCCCTCTCCCCCTTCCAATATTCCCACTTCTCACCTTCTTATACACACACACACACACACACACACACACACACACACACACACACACACACACACACACACACACACACACACACACACACACACACACACACACACACACAGTGCTCTCTCAAAAATAATTAAGACAGGTTTCTCAGCATTGCAGTTGGAATACTTCTTCACCGCTGGACCAGACGAGGTGCGCGCCTGGACAGTCCGGGTAAGGACACTTCCACCTTCCTCGACATGTGACACTTTGCTGTCCTTTCGATGGCAAAACCATGGAAAACCTAATTGTAATTTTCCTCATTCAATTACTCTCCGGTTGTGTAGGATTGGTGGAGTTGAAGGGAATAGTTATAGATTGTATTGGATTTGCAAAGCAAAAGCAGCCAAGCGTTGGATAGGCACTTGGTGCGACGTTAAGAATGGAGTGAGTCAACACCCTGAATGAGCTCGTGGGAAGAAATAAATTGCACAGACACATCGAGGCGATTCCACAGCCAAAATAAAACAAGACAAAGTAGTGAAGGTTTTGCAGAAAACTTATTCTGGGTCAGTCAGAGGCACCAGATCAAGGGTCATGGGTCAAAATATCAATGGGAACTGGAGTAGGGAGCAAGGGTCAAAGATTTACCCCCCTATCAAATCAGGTAAACTAAAGTCCCCATATACTCGGAGTAGCGACATGACACATCCCAAAAAATTATGGTCACGTGGGTCATTCGCAGTATTTTGTATCTTTCAACAGCTCATTGAATGAGCCAACGATAGCTCATTATTGTTTTTTCAAATGACAAGAAACTGTGTCATTGGATGCACCAATCGATCAGAGAAGGGTTTCAAAATGTATAGATTTCTTGCAGATGCCAAAAGAATTTTTTTGGGGGGGAAAAACAAGGAAAAAAGACATTTAATGTCATAGCCCCCGTTGTTTTAGAAATTTTGCTGAACGGAGTTAAAGGGCTGGCCCATATTTATTTCCAACTGAAATGGCCACCAGTGTACCAGTCGGCCATCTTTTATCCGATCGCAAAATAAAATTAGGTGCAAGTGTATGCTATCGTGTACTGTGCTTGTGCCACGTTTAAACAAAATTGGACCATGCATGTCCGAGAAACGGTTGGGGATGCGTTTAAGTAACAAAATGGCCACCAGTCGCCCATCTTGGATCTGAACTCGGAAAAAAAAAGACATGCATATGGAAGCCATCATTCCTTATCTGTGTGCTAATTTTGAGCAAGATCAGTAAATGCATGTCTGATAAATGGTTGAGGACATGTTCAACACTGGGTTTTTGTTTTTTTACAACTAAAATGGCCACCAGTCTACCAATCGGCCATCTTGCATCTGATCTGAAAAAAAAAGTGACGTGCAGATATAAGCCATCCGTTATCTGTGTGCCGTGTTTGAACAACATTGGTAATGGTAAATGCATGTCCGAGAAATGGTTGAGGACATGTTCAACATCAGGTTTTTTTAGACCTAAAATGGCCGCCAGTCAGACATCTTGATCGCATCATGAAACAAAATGATGTGCATATGTACGCCATCATGTGCTGTCTTTTTGCTAAGTACGAATAAAATTGGTCCAGACATGTCCGAGATATGGTTGCGGACGCACGCACACATGCATGGACATGAAAATCGAGACAAAACCCAGAAGACCCAGTTTCGGACTAAGTCCAATGGGGTCTAAAAAAGTTAGTCGTCTGAGATATAAACCGACTTTGACGTCGTTTCTGTGCTGGGTTTGTTGTAGTCCTGTGTTTGTACATTTATTTATGGTGCTGTAATCATGTTGTTGTTGGCAGATTGGGTGTAACTTGTAAAATGACAAAAATGATCATGGAAACCTTTATAGATAACTTGTGACGTGTTAAGAACATCCTGGCAAAGTTGCTTACAAGTAAACATGCCACTTGTGTGTCTGTCACGTAAGTTTGTTTGTTCATTAATTAATTTATTTATTTGAATTAGTCTACATGTTGCAGTTAACATTGGTTTCGCTGAGTTTGACTCCTGGCCCAGCTCCAAACTCATTCCAGTGTTTCACAGGCAAGGCGATTCAACAATGTGTGCGCGCCGTCCCTTGAATGGACGTTAAGCTAGGTGTCCCGTCTGCTTGCATTAGTTGGTGGACGTTAAAGATCCCAAGAGGAGGTGAGCTATCGCCGGTACCCCTGAACGAATTGCAAACTCCTACCCTGACTTACTGTTGGGAAGGCAATGGCAAACCTCCCAGTATCACATCTGTCAAGAAACTGCTTCGGCAGCCAAGGACCTGCCTTCAGGCAGAGCGCACAATCAAATCGATGTTCTCATGCCCTTTCTCTTCTTTTTTTTTTTTCATTGTAATTCTGTCTCATTGTATGCTTATTTTGACGTGTTGTAATAACGAGAAAAAAAAAGTATCACCGTAAGTAATATGATCTCACTTTTGGGCACAGAGAAAGACAACTTGATTAGCAAATGGACACATTACACGTCACACACAATGGCGCAAACTCGGTGCACAAAATGACATCAAATTGCAAGTTGTCGCTACTCTTAATATGTAGGACTCGAGGATTAACTATCAAAATCATGGGTCTGAGGGAACTTCATTGTTGATTAAAAGGTTTGGTGACAGTAAAAAAGTGAGAAGGCGGTCGAGTTAAAATTAAAAAAAAAAAAACACATTTTTAGTATATAATTAAAATATAAAAAGGGTGGAAGAAAAAAATATCACTGAATATAAAAAAAGTGGGAGGGAAATGCAAAAGGATCAACCAGAGCCCCGATTTTTTTTGTGATTATGTATGTAAAAGCACTACAGTGGAAACTACAAGGACACTCGGTGGAGCGCATACCTCCGCCACGCAAGGCCTGATTGTCGAGAACATATCGGGTCCAATACATTTTTGAAATATCATGCTATATATCGTTTTTGGCCCTGTCTCTCAATGGGGAAGAATCACTTTCAAATTAAATAATTCTCGTATCCAGATCCAGATCCGAATCTTCACCAAAATCGAATCGGTTTGTCGTGGTCACACACCTAATGTGTCCACCAAGTTTCATCCGAACCCATCCACAACTTTTTGAGATATCGTGCTATATATTAGTTTAACCCAATCTCTCAATGGTGAAGAATCACTTAAAAATTTATTCGATTTGGATTTTCACCAAAATTGAATCGGTTCTTCCTTGTCACACACCTAACGTGTCCAAGTTTCGTCCAAATCCGTCCACAAGTTTTTGAGATATCGTGCAATGTATCATTTTTTTGTCCCATCTCTCAATGGTGAAGGATCACTTAAAAAATTCTAGTCGTCAGATCCGGATCTTCACCAAAATCTAATCAGTTGTTCTTTGTAACACACCGAACCTGTCCAAAAAAATTTCATCCGGATCCGTCCACAACTTTTTGAGATATCCTATACACAGACAAACAAACAGACAGAGAGTGGTGAAAACATTATCTTCTTCACCTTGGGTGGAGGAGGTAACTGGAAAGACACTCGGTAGAGCGCATACCTCTGCCAGGCTGAACAGTTTACGTTTTGTATCCCACTGATAGGCCGGATCTGCATCCGGACCTGAACCAAAATCTAATCGGCTTGTTCTTGTCACCGACCCAACTCATCCTCCAAGTTTTGTTATAATCCGTATACAACTTTTTGAAATATCGAGTTGTATATCATTTTTGTCCCAGTGTCTCAATTGTGAAGACTTGCTCAATAAAAACTAGAACGGCGCGCGTAATTTTTTTGCCTTGCGTGTTCCTTCTCAGCAAAAATACCATCCTTCACTGAATTACGTTACTATTATGGCCCATATACCCCAAAATTCCATGCACACTATTATGGTCATGTACATTGCCATTATCCGTAGCTTTATTGATTTATTATGATATTTAATTACCACTTTTGTGCACATTAAGGCGATATTGCCTCAATGAAGGGGAATATGACCAAAAATTCAAGCTATATCCCCCATGGCTTGTCGATCATATGTATGAAGTTTCACATTGATCTGTTAAGTGGTCCGGAGAAAAGGATTTTTTTTTTTAAAACATTTTATTTTCAATTCAATGCGGCCACCAGACCATGTGAGTGATGATGTCATAAATTAAATTCTTCACTTACATCAGGTTTTAGATCAGATATATGAAGTTTGATTTTGTTTATGTTTTTGTTTTTGGATAAGGATTTCGATACAACCACTTATGGATGGGATACCACTTCACCAGTGACATCATGCTTACCACCCTGTATACCCTTTAAACAAATATGGCTGTCTTGCCATGTGACCTGTGACACAGTTATCAATAACTCTGTGGGGAGCCCCCCCCCCACCCCATGTTTAATGTTTCGTATTGATCAGACAAGTGGTTGCAGAGAAAAAAAATTTAAAGCAAAAATGTACACACGCACACGCACACACTGCAATGGTCTCGCAACCCCTTTGGGGCAAGACTAATTCTAGTATCCGGTTCCATTCTAGAAGTCTTGAGTGCTTATGTTTCTCCTGGTGTGGAAGTATTGTGTGAAGGCTGGTTAGAGTTTCTATTTTCAGACAATGTTCTGAATTCTCCTGCATATGTTCTCTGATATTACGTGTCTACCGCAAAAGTTAGCGATGTGTTTTAATCTTCCCACGTGAGCGCATCCAACAGAGAAGTACAGAGCATGGCACCGTCGTGTTTGGTGAACCCCTTGTGCTGCAGTGCTCAAAGCCCGTGTGGGTGTTAGCGATATATTAGCACAGCCTGCTGGTTTGAGTGGCTTCCCACTGTGTGCCGAAGTATGCGTCCTATTGATCTTAGCCATCATTATATTTGAGCTTCTAACGAAGCACGCTCGCGGTGGTGTCAGTGGTAGACTCGTACTCCATGAGTAGCTTGTGAGAGCCCGTCTGAAGAATGAGATGTTGTGAAGGTAAGTCCGCTTGTTCGAAGTAAGTTTGTGCTGATCAGCAAGCTGGGAACTTGTTTGTTTTCCCAATATATATATTTGCACAAGTGATTTTGCTGTATGTCGCTTTCGCGGTAAGTTGTCTCGTTTTGGATCCAAAATTCTGAGAGAATAGACAAGAAAACAAAATGTCACATGTCCAAACATCATGAACATCGCTGTTTTGTAGCTGCGTCATGTCTGCTTTGTTGCGCACAAAGTGCCGTGCGTCCTGCAGTTTGGACTGGAAACCACACGTCTATTTCGATTTTTTTTTTTTTTTTTTGTAATCGTGAGTGAAAGTTTTTTGAACACTTTAACTGTAATGTTTCATTAACAATATGAAGACCGAATAAAATGAGCTTTCCACTTTTGAGTTTTGCCTGGATGAAAAATATAACTTTCTCCCTTTGTTCTTAATCTCCCGAATCGCGACTTTGAAGGCGGCATGAAGCTCTCCTCGGGTTTGTCGTACCCACCTTTAATTGCCTTTTCCTTTCAAAGAGCATGTTTCGATTTAACGAGTTTTTCTGTCGCATTTTTTTAAAGTAGAGCTGCAGGGTCATTTGGTTATGAGGGGGTTGTGCTGGGTGGAGAAGGTTGTCCTTCACCTGTTCGCATGAGGTTTTGTTTTGAGAACTATTTGGTTTTTCTTTTCTTTTTTCCTGTTTTATGGGTTTTATTTTATTTATTTATTTTTGCTCTTTGGTTCTTCCTTTTGTGCAAGTTCTTCCATACAATGGTATGAGGTAGAACCCACCCCTCTCATGATCCAATTTATTTTTAACGCTAAAGCTCGTGGAGGGTGTTAACCAAATTAACATCATTTAGATTCTGATTCTGATGTACCATACTCTGTCGCACAGCGTCAGTGCTGCCGAAGCAGTTTCTTGGCAAGGGTTATACTGGATGGTTTGCCATTGCCTTCCCAGCAGTCGTTATGGGTAGGAATTTGGAATTTGTTCAGGGTGCCGGCGATTGCGCACCTACTCTTCACGATGAACACTGTGGGAACGTCCACCAACTAATGCCGGCAGATGAGACTCCCAGTTTGACGCACATCCAAGGGATGGCACACACATTGACGAATTACCCTGTCTGGTGAAACACCTGGATGACCGTTTATAGCTGGGTCGGGATTCAAACTCACACTTGACAGCTTGGAGACGAGTGTGCTTACCTCAAGGCCATCTTGCCAGCCCTGTAAGGACATTACAGGACCAAGAAAAAACAACAACAAAAAACAACAACAGACTATCGGACTTGAACCTGGGATCCCATTTATTTGATGGAAATGTAAATTCTCACTTCTCTCGCCAAGATTCCATATTCATTCAGATGGTTGATCGGTTGCATTGTGGCTCCTCCTCATCCTCATTTTCCTCGTTCTCCTCGTCCTACTCCTACTCCCTCTTCCTCTTCCTCGTCGTCCTCATCCTCCCCCTCCTCGTCCTCTCAAACATTTGGGAGACGCATTTACCAATGAGGAGACGTCAAAGCACATGTCCTAAAATGGCTGCATACCCATCCCAAAGACTTATTCACGGATGGCTTAATTGGGCTCACAAATCGATGGGATAAGTGTGTACATGTTGCAGGGTAATTCCTCGAGAAATCGGTGAACATCGCTGTGTTTTTTTTTTTTGGTCTTGTACAAAAAAAAAAAAGTCCATCTTCGCGTCAGGTACATTTTGAACAACATTTGTCGGTGTCAAAAATGCTTATCTTCTTCTGCAGCTGTCATCACAAACGATTATGACTGTGGAGGCGTATGGGTTAGCACTTGTCTGTGCGACGATGGGAAGTGCGACCAGCAATTGATATAAATCCTCTGTTGCAATGAGGGCAAAGGAAGTTTGTCAGTCAGTTTTTATTGCCGACTTTATGCCGCTCCAGATCACGGCGTTGATATTCATCCTGTCTTTGTTGCTCAACCATCTCAACTGAGTCGTAGACAACAGTTCTCCGCTGTTTTTATTTTATTTTTATTTTTTTTTATCTCTGGCAAGTTCTTCCCAGTTCTCTGTGTTACTGTTTGCTTTCATCAGATGTCTTTTCACAATGTCTTTTGTCACGTAGCTTTTGTCCTATCGGTGCACGATTGCCCCCTTCACATCACCAGAAAATTTTTGGGAGACGATGCTCTTGCACACGAATGATGTGACCTGTCCACATTAGTTGAGCAGATGTAATTAGTGCCTCAACACTGGGTATCCCAGCTCTCCTTTGGACTGTGGTATTGGGGACTCGGTCTTGCCATTTGATTCGCAGAAGCTGCCACAGGTGTCTTAAGTGCAAACTTGTGAGTTTGTTTGTGTGGCTCTTGTAGAGTCAAAACTTTCACCGAGTGCAGAAGCACAGTCATAACCACAGCTCGATAGACCTTGTTCTTGGTTGTCGTTCTGATGCCATGGGACCCGAGACGTTTGGTCTGGCTTCTGAAAGCTTTTGATGCGCTGCCTGCATGTGGTGTGCAACTTCTCCATCAGGTGAGTTGTCATGTGTTACTGCACTCCCAAGATAGGTGAAGGTGTTGACACATCGAAGGACTTCTCCTTTGAGGAGGGCTTTGGGTTGAACATTTGTGTCAATGTTTTGTCTATCGGTTGACTGAAAGAGAAGTTCCGTTTTGCTGGTATCGATTTGGAGTCCAAATTGTGCTGCTGCAGTTGCGAAACAAGTGGTAATTTCTTGAATATCTAAAGTGAATGGGAAACTGGGGCTAAATCATCAGCAAACAGAAGTTCTCTAATGGTGAAGCTTTGGTGCTGCCGAAGTTCTCTAACAGTAAACAGAAGTTCTTTAACACATTCTACTCGCACTTTGGTGTTGGCACGTAGTCTAGCAAGGTTAAATAGTTTTCCGGTACTTCTGGTACGGACATAAATTCCAGAACTAAAATTTTGTGACCTCCTGGTGAGGACTCCAGTTGGGAATAAGGCAAATAGAGTGGGTGCTAGCACACAATCCTGTTTCACTCCGTGGCATATACCAAACGAGTCTTTGGCATTACCTGCCACAGAGACTCTGCTAATCATCCCATGGTGGAACTCTTTCATGATCTTTATGAAATGATCTAGCCAGCCATAGATCGTGAGTATCTTCCAGAGGGTTTTCCTTTCCACGGCGTCAAATGTCTTTGAAAAGTCGCAAATATAAACTTGTGTTTTCGTGTGCGTGTGTGTGTGTGTGTCCCTCCATAACTCCAAAACAATGAAATCTAGTGGCATGAAACTTTGCATGCATACTAGCGCGCATCAGACGCCAAGCTTTTTCGAAAATATTAGAACTCGAAATCGGCGGTATGATTTTTTTCGTTCCATTTGCAGAATAAATGTTTTTTTGTAAAATTTCACGAAATTCCGAAATCTTCTCCCGGGTCCACAATCAGCCTGGAATTTTGTTCGAAATCGACTTCCGAGACAAAATGAGAAACTCCCACTCGGCCCCACTAAAAACCCTATCGATTCATATGCATCGACACCAAGTCCTCAAAGACATAAAACAATAAGAAACTACCTGTTGGACAAACCGAAGCGAGTTTAATTCACACGGTCAGGCCAAACAGATGCCCGCAGTTATCAAGTAACAAGTCAACATTCAGACGTGGCAACTTTGTTCAGTCTATGATTTCGACTCCCAAGATTTGGGAGCCATTTTCTGTCTTGTCCCACGACTTGCAGGACACTCTGATATTTCTCTTCCGTACTGGCAGATTGCAGGAAGTCAGTGCTCAGTTTCACCGCCCTTTCAGCAGCATCGTTTGTCACGTTGAGTGATCTCGCTTTACATTTAGATGTCATGAATGAGGTGAGATCATCCCACTTATCCACGTCCTCCAACAGAAAATCGCTGTCAAGATCGAGTAATCTGAATATGAACCACGAGTCCTCGGTTACAAGGTCAGCAAGTTTTGTTTGGATCTTTATATCGGCTGGAAAGGTAGGTTTTCCAAATCCAGTGCCAAAACGCTCCTTGGGCAAGTTCTGCATCAGATCGTCGTCTGGTTTCAATTCAATGAGCTTGTCAGCAAGCCCGCGTCGTTCACTGTCAGGGACAAGTTCGCTGAATAAGGCCAACGGCACCATTTCTGCGCTGAGATACCATGAATGTCGTTTGAAGGCTTCTCTAGCGCCGTCTGAGATTGGCTCACTGATTTTAGCGTACCGTAGTATGTCCTTGTAAAGGGTCAAATAAATCCATGGCAAGTCTGTAGCACGAGAACAGGTCGCCCACCACTTGAAATAAATCAGGGCCACAAATTCTCGCATCTTGGGGACCTGCTTCCGTGTCGTAACAGTACCAAGCGGTAATGTCTCTATTTGCTGTGCCAGTAATGCCATTTTCAACGAATAGATGACTTTTTCCATCCATCTGGCCTTGTGAATCGCTCCTGGCCTTGTGAATCGCTCACCTTCATTCTGGCCCAGATACGCGTGTACAAGCTTGGCGAACTCTTCGTAGTCCTCCCTCTGATACTCTATACTGGAGGCTGCGATGATCAGAGTTTCAGCTCTCCAGTCCTGGATGAGGACTTGCGCTTCATCATTGTAAGAATCCATATCGAACGTACACACTAACACATCATTAGTGTGTGGTACAGAGTCAAAATTCATGCGAAATCTCTGAAATACAGATACTTCAGGGGATTTGGATGACTCAATGTTGAGATCAGAAAAAACGTGTCTGATTATGAGCTCGCCGACATGGTGTCGAGAGGTGGACCACAACAGCGCTCCTCCTAGGTCGTTCTGGATGGCGATGCATGTAGCGCTAACATGACCAGTGTTACTTGATGTGGTGTCAAACACCATATTCACAATATTTTCAGTGCAGTTCCAGGAACTCATCAATTCCACAGTATGCTCACTGATAATCTCACCAGCACGTCGGTCACTTCCCGTTGGATAATGGGGAGTGCCTCGTAATTTCACATCTGTGGAATCACCAACAAGAACTGCCATTCGTTCCTCAGTCACGTATTGATTTGTCAGTGACTTCATCATCTTTGAGTCCCAGTGAAGCGATGCTACCTTGGGTGGCATCTACAACTCCTTCACCGATTTAGCAATCTTCCCTCTAATTGATCTTCTGGCCTTATCTGCAATAGAATATGACATACAAACTTTGGACGAGTCCCCTCCACATTCCTCATTCACAGCTGCTGTGAAAGATGCTTGCTGTGTCAGAGTCATGTTCATTCGCGTAGCTAACGATACCAAACGCGGAGATTTGAGAATGTCGTGTGGAATGAATGCCGATGTCCCAGGGCGGGATGTTCTATGGTGGCTCCGTTTGGGCGTGAGTGAATCAGATGTGGTGGGCTCAGTGCTATTGTCTTCTGCTCCCTCACTTGCACTGTCCTCCAGCTGAACTCAAGAGTGAAAATCCTCCATTTCCACATCAGAACGGCATTTTCTATTGGCTTCTTTCTGCTTCCGCTCTTCACTTCTTTGGATCTGATGAGCCAACTTCTTGTCATGACAACCAAATGAAACCACACGATCTGTTTTCATCGATTTTAGGAATTCTGTATCTTCAGTGTTTTTCATCAATGTTTCAGCATTAGGTGTCCACAACGGAAATGTTTGCTGGAAGCTCGACCGATTCCCTTCTAATTTCGCGATGATTGCTGGTGACGATCTTTAAATCGGAGTTTCTCGCAGTTTGGCGTTTCGATCCACGAATGCAATTATTTTCTCACATACTCGTTTTGAGGATATCATCGGTATGTTCGCTTTGTGGTAAAATGTCATGATCTTTTCCAGGACGATTTTCGCGATGTCACGTTTTGTGAAATTTTCGGCTAGTCTCTGCATCTGATGGTATTTGAAACACCTCAACACTTGCTCATTTGTGGGCAACCTCAAACCTGTGATCTCGGCATCCTCGATCATTATTTTGGCTCCCAAACTGAATATCTGGCTTTGGCGACGTGTTCCTAACTTACCTCCGTCCTTACACGCATCTTGTGCTTGGTTTTCCATCACTCATACGAGAAAATGAAACCCAGCCTGTAAAATGGCTCCAACAAATAGATGACAGGAACCTGGATTTCGTGGAAGTGCTAGTTTCGTTTTCAGAGAATGGTTTGTGGTGTGAAACGAAGTTTAAAAAAATAAAAAAAAACTTTCAACTGAGTATTTTGGGGTCATAAGATGTAAATTGTGAGCAATGTAGGATGGTTCAACGTCAATATCAACTTTATCATGGACCTGGTAGATGACCTCGCAAAGTTCTGATATTTTTATGTCATTTGTTTCATTGATAGGAACATAGAAAACACCCCGCCGATGCAGAATTTTGACATCGGGGCGTCTGATGCGCGCTAATGCATACTAAGGTAACTCCAAGGAAGTGCATGAGTCAAAATTGGGTGTTTGGGTTAATTCAAACACCCCTTATGAAGATAATTAATCGCCTTATTTAATTATATCCTTTATGTGTGTCCTCATAAACAGTTGTCCTCGATCCTCGGCTACCTCGCTCAAAATGGGGTCTTAAGGCGTTTCTTGGGTAACCTCGCTGGGGTCTGAGGCTGCCATGTTTTTTGGCCTGCTCAACCATGCGCTGACTTAGAACAGGCCGCAATGATTTCTGAACGATAATGTTTTGTTTTTTTTCACTTTCCTCACTCATATTATTGAATGCCTGTTCATCAAAGCTCCAAATCGCTGGATACATTGCATTGCTTATAAATGCGTGGAGACACCAGCGTTTGTGGCTTTATTTCATTTCCGCACATAAATAACCTCGAGAATGTCTTTAACTGAACTGAATTGCAAAATTAAGCTCCAGATCTGAACTTAGCAGCAGTTCCAACTGCTGAAAAAGTGTTTATTTGTTTAATTCTGACATAGTTTGGACATTCGAACATCGTTATTGCTTGCCAACCATTTCATTGGAGTGCTTGCTTGAGTACATGTATATGTAAGCCATCATTCATTATCTGTGTGCCAAGTTTAAACAACATCGGTAAATGCATGTCCGAGAAATGATTGAGGCCGTGTTCAACGTCGGGTTTTTTTTTATAACTAAAATGGCTGCCAATTGGCCATTTTGCATCTGAACTCGAAAAAAAATGAAGTGCATATGTATACCGTCATGTGTTGTCTCTTTGCTAAGTACGAATAAAATCGATCCATACGTGTCAGAGGCATGGTTGCAGACGCACGGACATGAAAATTGAGACCAAATCCATAAACCCCCATTTCGGACTAAGTCCAAGTGTGGCTAATAACCCAGGTTACTTGCATGAAGCAAAAACATGCAGACTGCTTTTATGCATCCTTGCTATAATTCACAGACTGGTGTTTGTGGGTTTGTTTGTTGCGCGACTCCTCCTACAGTTCTGGCCCATTTACATCCAGACTTGCTGGAGGATCAGCATGATGCCAATGAATGTAGAGAGGTGTTTTTATCTTTGCCAGTGGTCTTGGGGGGTGGGGGGGTGGGATGGGAGGTGAGGGAGGGGACGCAAATTCTCTATGTAAATGTGTATCGTGTCGCGCCGCCTCCAGGTGGGGGAGAATATTACAAGTCTACACCATTTACAGCACAGTATTCCTGTCTCCACGTCTTCCAGTGCAGTAAGGTGTTTTTACTTATAAGCAGTAGGTATGTTTTTTTTCGTCATGCATAACCTGGGTTCTTTTATTTATTTATTTTGCTTATACGCCACCCAGATAAAGGTACGCATCAGGAGAACATGTTGCATGCTTGGAACAAGATCGCCCATTGGGCGGGTACTCTGCTGGTATATATCATACATCATGGTTATTTAGCTCTGATTATTACCTCCACCACTAAAGGTGGACGGAGGTTATGTTTTCACCCATCTGTTTGTCTGTGAGCAGGAAATCTCAAAAACTTGTGGATGGATTTCTATGAAATTTGGGGACAGGTTGGGTGTGTGACAAGCATGAATTGATTAGATTTTGGTGAAGACCTGCATCTAGATTTTAGAATTTTAAAAGTGTTTCTCCACCATTGAATGTTATGACTAAAAACGCTATATACCGCGATATCTCAAAAAGTTAGTGACATTCGGACAAAACTTAGTGGACATTTTGGGTGTGTGACAAGGACTAATTGAGTCGATTTTGGTGAAAATCCGAATCCGGATACGATAAATTTTAAAGTGATTCTTCACTGTTGAGAGGTGGGGCCAAAAATGATACAGAGCATGGCATTTCAAAATGTTGTGGAAGGACTATGACAAAACTTGGTGGTTGAGTTGGGTGGTTGACATAAACAAGCCAATTAGATTTTGGTTAAGGTCTGGATGCAGATCTGGCCCATCAGTGAGATACAAAACATGAACTGTTCAGTCTAGCAGTGGTACGCCCTCTGCTGAGTTCCGTTCTAGTTCCAATTGTACTGACCTATAAGCTGACAGCAGAGCTTGAAGTCTGAGGCCGATGCGTACTGTCGCCTTCACACGGCCCATGACACCTAACGGCTCCAACATTTTGACATTTGATGATCCTTTTAACAGTCGCTTCGGTTGTTTTACCCTGAATGGAAAACTTATAAGGAGGGCATGGTTATTGTGAATATGAGACTTCTGAAGAGGTTTCCCATAGCACCAATATGGTGGATGTATGATTAAAAAAAACAACATTTCAGGTTACATTTGTGGCTGATGTAAGGCCAGCTGTCCTTCCAATTGGTATGGCGTGAGCATACATACATACATACCTATGAATATCTGCTCCATTACATATAGATCAAGAGGACATTAGTAAACAATAAACAAACACATGCTGTATGTGATTTGAACCTGGCTTTCCAGCGATTCAGATCTGAACATGAACAGCCCAACTCGTGTCAGTTTAAATCCCATATATTATGCTGAGTTTATTAGGTTTCGTTATGACCTATTTATAAAAAAAGAAAAAAAAAAGTATATCGACATCTCGTAACATCCTAATTTGTGGAACCGTATGTTGATGTCTTACAATGTCAGCATGATGTGTGCAGTACTTGGATGAACAAGCTCTTACATCGGATGTGTCCATTGTATGAAGAAAGGAAACAAACATTCGGTTAAAGGGGAACCCAAACACAATTTTCTTTTTTCTGATAACCATTAAATATCATTAATCTCAGTCGAATTGAATTTTTTTTTTTTTTTTTGCCAAAGTGTTGAAAAAAGCCCGATAGTGTCGATTTTCAATTTCGCCAGTGACGTCGCACTCTGAACTCACCTTGATCCGAACCTGGTTCCACAGTCGTTAGCAACACTAAAGGTTCTCCGAATGTTGAAAGTGATCAGTGGGATTTTGAAGGAACAGTTGGAGACAAAATTAGTGATGAAAACACTTGGAGGAATTGTGGAGCTGAATCGTTTTGAAACTTGTGCAAGTGATTCAGAGGAAGAAGGTGGAAGTGTTTGTGAAGATGAAAACCCCTGGTCACATGTTCACTTCAGCTCGGTAGGGTTTGATGTTCCGTTCAAGTGACGGTTTATAGGTGAGGGATTTTGTATTAACTGATAAATCGGTTTATATATTACTCGAGCAGAAATACCCGTCATCGCCCGACAGCACGGTCACCGCCCAGAACGCTCGGACATTGTGGACAAAATTGGCAACGAATGCTTCGTCCCACCATCGCAGGCTGACCAGGTGTCTTGTATGTTACGGGATCGTCCCGTTTCATACTTTTCCTGGACGCTATTTTATGTCCATGAAGTGTCCCACAATCATGACCATGATGTGTCGATGTGGGGGTTTTGTGGAAGGGGGCGAGTGGGGCACCCTGAATGTTTTAGCATCCTTGGTCAAATTCTCTCGGGGTAGATGATGATGCATACATATTTTCTCTCCATTATAAATAGATGGTGGTTCATTTGATTTGCAGAAATTTGTGTTGATAATAACTGTCGATAATTATTTTCAGGTGCTCTTGTGGTAACTGCCGGGCAATGGCAACAGGTTTTTGATTCACCGCTCAAATCACTCATGTACATGTGCTGGTAGCTGGCTGGAGATGGTGTTGCAGTTTCGAGCGACGGCTATTTCTTCCGCTTAATCGTGGGGATGGCATCCTCTCTCAATCATGACAGATGACCACAAGATTTAGCCATCTCTGTTGTTTCCTAACGTTGCTCTGGACCATGATCCGAGCACGAAAGCGAACATTTTCTCAACCCGATCGACACTCGGGTGTTTCGGAAAAACCTCGTCCAATTTCTGGCAAACTTAGGGTGGTGCTGCTATTGGTGCGGAATGAAACCATCTCGGTTTGTATTACGACACAAGTACCAAGGACGCATCGACTCGGCATATTTGTGGAAAATCGAAAATTATTCGCCGTTAGACTTCAATCGTACCGCGATGTAACCCATAAACAATACAAAACTGGTGCTCACCTTCATGGTGAGGCATCACGGCTAATCATGAAGAAGAAGAAGAAGAAGAAGAAGAAGAAGAAGAAGAAGAAGAGGAATTCATCTTTTAATTGCAAAATTTCCTACTTTATAAATTGGAAATCGGAAAAATATGAACCATATCTCTTGTAGGATATCAAGGGATAGATTAGCATTGAGGTGGTCTGAGCGTTTTGGAATCCCTGGATGTAATTGATGTAACATCTGAACCAATGGACGGTGATGCACGGAGCATCTGACCACCTGGATCATGATATCGGGAACATATTGAACCAATAGATGGTGATTTACAGATCATCTGAACCGCTTTCTGGTGATGTCGGGAATACAAACAAGTGGTATGGAGCAGGTAGTCATGGAGAAAACAAAAAGAAAAAAAGATGATGATGATGATGATGAGCAGGGTCAATGAGAGTACAAATGATGGTGCATTATTCGTAGAAAGATGTAAGTTAGCAATGAATCGCAATAATGAATATTTGGAGGCAAAACGAGGATCGGAAAGACACAAGGAATTGATTTGACTGTTGGCAAAAATGGTGAACAAAGGAAACGAGGCTTGTGGAGAGTTTAGACTGAGATAGTTGTATAAAATGTGTTTTTCCGCATTCTCTACAACCATAAGAAATACTTCGGCTGAGAGCGAAGTGGACAAAACCACATGAGAGGCCACCGACTGCCATAATGGGACAATCAGCAGAGTGTACAAAAAGATCACATCGATCTGATTTTCACTTTAATTTTGGGTGAGGCTTGCATTCGGATTGATCATGAAATCGGATCGGACATCGTGTCGGAATTTGAAAATAATTGTGTACCAGGGAGTATCTGTAATTTTAATCATTCCTGCAGAATCAGGTTTTCTTGTAGATAAGTCTTCTGTAATTTTCAAAAAAAAAAATGAATGTCTTGCTAATGTGCGAGTCTTAGCTCGTCTCCATTATAACTGTCCTGTACGTATTGTACGTTCAGTACATATGGAGTCTCATTAATACGTACATTTCATGGACCATTTGCCATCACCAGGATTGTACAATATGAAATCATTATTTTTTTCTGCTTCTTTTGTGGAAAATATATCGGTGAATTCGTAAGATCGATGACTTTGCCTCAAATTGTTAGAGGTTTGGAGAAAGACGTTTATATTTTTTCAACACATAACAACAGGTGTCACCCAAGTGACCCTTTTCCACTGCCATATGAACCATTTTATTCATTTCGTCCATGATGCTCTGTAATGGCATCATGTTGTTCATTTCGTTTGCTTTCTCGGTTGGTGCTGATATTGTGCACATCATCGCATGTGTTACAATGTCCAAGGGCATGGATTGATGTGCTTGCACTGCAGCAGAGGCATCTGAATCATGCTGTACTCCGTCATCCCACACACTGTTCCACTTTGTCTGCACACGAGCAACTTCAGTGGGTCAGTCGATCTTCAGCAGATTGTGAATGGGAAATTGGCAAATCTGCTTAAGAGACAAGAGCCTCGACTGGACCTCACAAGTTCACCGGTTTTGATGATGGATTTCTTGTGATTATTAGATTCTCAAAATCGTGTTGGAGTACAAACAAACTTCAACAGCAACATTCGATGTTAGGTCAGGTCATGCATGGGAGCATGTGCCGGAGTAGCGCGTCGCTGCGTCCACTTTCCGCCGATACTCCGGGGCCTCCGTCTGGCCATCCCCCAGGCAGATGCCTGGCCCATCCCCATCTCCTTGAGATGCTGATCAACCTGCTGCAACCATGAGGCACGTGGTCGGCCCGTTGGCCTCCTCCACTCACGAGGCACCCTCGCTGAAAGAATCTGGTGAGCAAGATCAGTGTCAGGAAAACGAGCCACATGTCCATAAAGTCCCAGCTAACGCTCACGGACTATGCAGGTAACAAATCTCATTTGAGTCTCTCTCAGCAACCGCTCGATGGACACAAAGTCCGACCAGCGATAGCCAAGGATTAATCATAGACCTGGTACCAAACGAATTAAGTCTCCATCTCAGATTCCTGGTCAGAGTCCAAGTCTCACATCCATGGAGCAAGACTGAAAGCACCAAGGACCTGAAGATTCGGATTTTTGTCATCCTGCCCAGGTACCGACAGCACTACACCTCATGATCCAATGAATCCATGACTCCCCAGACCCGACCCAGACACCTGTTGACCTCTGGCTCACAGCCAGCAGAGACAGGAATATCACTGCCAAGGTAAGTGAATCTCTGCGACCTCAACATCCTCACCACAAATAGGTACGGACAAGATAGCAGCATCCAAAATGTCATTGAAAGCCTGGATCTTAGTTTTGACCCAGGAAACCCGTAATCCCAGTGGCTCCGACTCCTTGTTCAGTACCTTGATGGCCCCCAAAAGGATATCCAGAGTCTCTGCAAAATGACCACCATCTGTGGAATCAAGGTCAGAGATCTTGACATTCCCAAACGATGCACCGCAGTTTCATCTCTCTGACATCCTCCCTAGAATCCAGTCCATGCAAGCACTGAAAAGTGTGGTGGCCAGAACACCCCCCCCCACTCCCCCTGACAAACTCCAGAAATGACTGGGAATAAGTTGGAGATGGTATCACCACATCTCACAGCACTCTTAGTACCAGGGTATAGTTCAGGCATTAGATTGATCAGTTTTGGTGGCACCCCTGTAAGCAGGATCAGAATCACTTGACCACAAGTGATGCTCTACCCCCTCACAGATTCCTCGCACATCGGGCTCCTTGTCCACCCTCAGAACACGTTCAGTTTTACACCTTGACTCCCTGAACAGCTCAGCTCTGCTATTAAGTCTGGCATTGTGACTGGTCAATGGTGTCCAGTGTCCCTTGCGAGAGAGAATTCTTCTTCGCCCTGCAGTGAGTTCCAAGACATCCACCAGCAACATCAAGGACGGTGGTCTTGAAGGCACTCCACAACTCTTCAGGATTCCTCAAAGCACCCAGACCCCCCAAATCCCCACTCAGCCTGTTCGCAAACTCCTCAGATACCCTCTCATCCTTGAGCTAGCCAACATCCAGCCTAAGCTGGGATGGTACCATTCTTCCAGATTTAAGCTGCAACTTCAGAGTTGCTTCAACAAGCCTGTGGTTGGTATCGAGGAACTGAGCACTCCGGTAGACCCTGTAGTTCTGGATAATCCTCCAGCGACCATGAACGAGCACATAATCAATCTCCTTTGTCACACCAGCAGCGGTGGAATACCAAATCCAGCGATGAGCATGATGTGGGTGTTTACCATGAACCGGTAACCCTAAGTCCATGTCTTTTTGCAAAGTCAAGGAACTTGATGCTATTCTGGTTCACAGTTCCAAACCCATGAGAACCAATACATGTGTCATAACCATCCCTCACAGTTCCAGTCGATGCATTGAAATCCCCCAAGACTAGAACAGTATCTCGTCTGGGGCACTGATCAACCACAGACTCAAGCGCGGCATAGTATGCGTCCTTCACGGTGAGGACAAGTGCTTCAGTTGGGGCATATACAGAGACCAGGGAAACGACACACAAGTCGTGACGAATTCTTAGTCATACTATGCTCCTTTACCCGTGTTTCCTCATATATCATTGGAATCAGCTTATTAGACACAGCTACAGCAACTGCTTGGGCATGGTAACCATCAGAGCAACCAGACCAATAGAAGGTGAAACCACCCACCATGATCTCGCCACTATCCGTCTCCGAACATCCAGTGTCCTGCAGCACTGATGTTCAAACATTTGAGCTCAGATGATAACAGAGACAGGTGATCATCCTCTGTTCGGGATAGGACATTCCAGGCACCCACCCGAAGGAACCGCCTCAGGTTAATCCAAGGAGAATTCGGTCTGATGTACCACACCTCAGCACCACTCCGCCACACACCACTGCAATCTGACCCAGGGAATTTACGCTGTGGTTTTCCTATCATCAAGGAATGTTGGTCCTGAAGGCTTTGCCCCAATCCAGTCATCCCCGTTGAGCTGCCTTGTGAAGGGCAGCAGCACAGGGGCTACTCCCATGGGAGTGGGTTTTCAGTTTTCTTTGCATTTGTGGATTTTGCGCAATGAAGTGTGTTGCGGTGGCCGGAGTGCAAATCCTGCCACCAACCTCCAAAACAAAGTAACCCAACTGCAGGAGGACGTCCGCAGACCCAGTTGGGCACTAGAAATGGATGGTCGTTGGCTCACAAAGAGCTCCTCCGCCCTTTGACAGCTTTTGTTTTTAATCCTGGATGTGCATGTCCATCCACCCTCTTCACCAGAAAATCTGGTTGGGGAGATGGTTTAGTCACCGACAACATGAAACAGGTTTGTGCAGGATTACATGGTACCTGTAGCAAGTCACAGACCTAATCTGGCTTGACCTGGCAAGAGGTGTACCAAAGACAGTCTGTAATCGACTATGTTGCCATTCGGCACGTTTGCAAACCCTCCAGAACATTGCCAGGATAGCAAAGCGCTTGTGTTTTTAGGATCTATCTATTTCGACCTTGGACCAATGGTCTAATCCAAATGCTTTCTTTCGAGCTCATTATCTTCACCACCGAAGGTGGATGGAGCTTATATTTTCAGCTCTGTCTGTCTATTTATGACCAACAAAAAAAAATAAAAAGTTGTGGATGGATTCAGACGGAATTGGATGGAGAGCTTTGGTATGTGACGAGGACAAAATCGTGAGATATTGGTGAAGATCCGAATCTGGATCTGAAGTTTTTCAATGTTCTTTTATTTATTTATTTATTTTCATCATTGAGAGATGGGGCCAAATATGACGTAGTTGTGAAAAAGTTGTGGACCGATTCACAAAACGTAAACTAATCAGCCTGGCGGAGGTAAGCGCCTTCCCGAGTGCCCTTCTAGTTTCACCTGAAATTCAGTGATCTTGGATTGCCGTTACTTCCCAGCAGCATAAACGGCATACGACTGGTAAGGGGGTGTCTGCCATGTTCATCAGAGAGCATGTCACTGTGGTGCTCCGTTGGGATGACCCCTTTACACCATTTGCACAGTCTTGAACAATGGTTCCTTTTCCAAGACTATGAATGTTCATGCCAAGCTGTACTTGACTTAATTTTTTTTCAAATCAGTGTTTTCATTTTTCAACTTCCTATACTTCCAAACCAGTCCCCAGGATAAAGCAATCTTTCTTTGGCAGAGCCTCCTTCACCGCCAGATAATTCGGCAGATATATTTTGTGATCAATGGAACAAAATCCCTCAAAGAACAAATCGAGGCCTATTCACACCACCTGACCGCTCGTGTTCTCCACGCGAACGATGAACTTGCATGCTGTTAAAGCAGCTGTTATATACATTGTTCCATTAGCACTTGATCCCCATTTATGTACGTCCATCATAACATCGATTTGATGAAGCCCCTCGGCCAGTATTTGAAGGTGTTACCATCAATTGTTTTTCATTTTTGTGGTATTACCAACTTTTTGAACTAAATACCATTCTGTTCGTTGAAAAATCCACAAATGTCTTGAGAAAATTCTCCATTGTTTTGCTCCATTTTGCGTAATCCCACAGAAAAGCACGAGAGCACCACAGGCTGCTGGGAAAATCCACACTGATTTTGAAAAAGGTTTCATCATGGCAGAGGTGATGAAGTTTGCGGACTTCAAGGAAGAAGGGTCTGAGGCAGCGGTTAAGGTGATGGAGGTGTTTGGTTATTACCGCATTTCACCGTTTTCTCCGCCCTCTTCTCCACTTTCTTACTAGAGGAGTGGAGAGAGATGAGGAGAGGGGCCTGGTCGCCCTCGTCATCTCCCTCTCCTGAGTTAACCAGGGGAGGGGGGGAAGTGTGGGGAAGGTGGTGGGAGGGTGAAATGTGGTTTTCACCGCATTTCACCTTCACCCCTCACTCCTCACCATCCTTCACCCTGTCCCTGTCGCTTCCATCTCTATTTTGATCTTCCCACCGGTAACGGTAGTTTTCAACGTGACCTCTGCATCCTGCAGCCCTCTCCAACCGCTGCAAACACTCCCATTAATTTATGCTTTTTCCCACAGAGCTCTGGAAAATATCGGCAGCAGGGACGGAATTACGTGGTTGAAGATGGAGACATAATTTTCTTCAAATTCAACACGCCAAACCAGCCCAAGAAGAAATGACGATATGGTCCAATCAACACCCCTCTCTCCTCACCTGGCTCTGCTTGTGCTGCGATATATATTTTTCCCACCCTGGACATAGTGCATCCTTCCTCCCCAACTCCTAACCTTTCATGAATGCTTTTACCAATCAAATATAGTTGTGGGTACGGGTATGGAAACGAGTGGTTCATTAATAAAATGTGTAAGCTGAATAAAGCGTGTCTGGGTAAAACCTGTCGGCCTCTTGCTGTTGTTTGGAGCCAATGACGTAAACCTCCACACTGGGTAGTAACCTGGTTATGGGTTCACAGTGTGAACCCGTAACCTGGTTATGGGTTCACAGTGTGACCTTTCCCTCCATGCCTACACAAACTCGTTATCCTCGACATTGTGTTTTTATCCTTCCCCTTTGTATCGACCTCTGCTGCCTGCTTTCTCTCGGTGCGAAGAGTGCTCTTGGGATGAACCCAAAGGCTGGTCTTTGTACGACTGTCCCTCACACATCCTTCAACCTGGTCTACCTGTTCAGAAACCGGCCAACCCAGTCGTACTTGATTGTCCAACCTTGAAGTTGCTGACCTGAACCTTGGTCATTTTAACACGAGAGGTTCCATTCCTGGAGTTTTCTTGAATAATGGGCTGAATGTTCTCGAGATACGGGGGGGGGGAAAACATATTGGTTATTATGGAAATAGATTTGTTGATACAAGTGATGACTAAAATTACCCAAAAGCCATTACAATTAGCAGCCAGTGAGACTATTTACATATTGTGTTTGCAAAAATAGTGGATTCTTTGTCATAATGTCCTGTGTTTCAGATATGCATCTTCCCTCCCCTTCTTCATCCGCTCCAAGTCTCCCTCCCTTTGCTCCACTACCCAAACACCCCGACCTCTCCGCTCAACACTTGCTGTGCTTTCCCTTTCATTGGGACTATACTTAATATGTATCTGTTGGGATTCAAAATTGAGAACCATTCTCTCTTTTATGTGCTTAATGTGTAGATTGCCCTTTTTAGATTGCATCATCCCTGAAAATAGTTGGTTACTGGTGGATACAAGTTTATCAGCAGGAAGGTAAAGGTGAGTTTTGCTGGTTAAAAAGACGATGCTCAAGCTGTCAAAAGTGATTTTCCGTTCAATGGCGTCGGGCTAACATTCTATCTGTAAATGATGTTCGTGAGCTGGGTGGAGTGTGGACTATACAAATCCAAGAAGTTGACAGAATAGGAGGAGAGGAAATAAATATGGTCGGGATGTTCAGGTAGGACCAGGGGCCTGAAGGTCAAGAAGATGAGAGGACAATATTAAGGCAGGCGTCTTTCAGTCGGAGGGTAGTTGATGCACGAAATGGTCTCCTTGGAAAGGTGGTGGCAGTCGAGGGGTAAATAGGTTTGAATTAGACAGGTACCTATAGGGAGGGGTGTCGGGATATTGGCAGGACTTGAAGGTAGCCTGTGTGTGGATGGGTGACTGTTTCTGTGGTTGGTGCAGTGCAGGCATGATGGGCCAAATGGCCTCGTCCTGTACCAAGGTTCCTTGTGTATGTTTGCGGAAGGAAAAGGAAGACTTATGTTCGTGGATGAAACGTTGCCTGAGACGAGCTCTGCTCTCCTCGTCCTGTTTGTTACCAAATCGGCAGGATAGATTCGAGGAAAATAAATTGGGGGTGAATGCACCTTTATTCTGAAATCTACACAATACAGTGAAACGTACCTGTTCCATTCGTGTTCCTGTCTATAATTTCCATCGACGTACGTACATTTGTGAACGGGCACACATCTGGCCCAGTGTGATTCGAAAATTGTAGCATAGAGACCGCACGTTGTCCCGAGGGCCTCGTTTCCCCAACTCCCTCCCTAATTTCATCATCTATTCCCATAAACTTTTTTCCCCCACCTGAGAACCCACCCGGGTCTTTTTGCACACATAGTCGAGGCTCGTTGAAGAGTTGGCACACTGAATGGATCAGAACGTAACGACAAAAACAAGACGCAAACCACGCATGCATGGAGAAGGAAACTCCAAGGATGAAAAACTAGAAAATTAGGGTGGGGTTAATGAGACTAAAAAGATCATGGTTTTTTGATTTGGAATGATCTGAAATGGTGGTGAACAGCTGTCTTGAAGACCGAGCTGGAGGGAAGAATGAGATTGAAGAGGATGTGGAAGTTGATTCCACAGTTGGGGAAAAAAAGAAGAGCAAATGAGTGGTTGTGAGCAGTGATCCTGGATTTAGGTCGTTTTACCAGAAGAGAGTTGATGATTGACCTTGTGAGCCCTGCAGAAACAGGGGGGTGATGAGGACAAGCACAGAAAGAGCAGAGGATGCAAGACCAGAAAGGAGGTGGTAGAAGACAGAGACCACCGACCTGTCTGTGATAGCGAAGCAATAAGCCCCTCGACTCAGCTTCATTATGGGAACTGACGATCATCGTGGAGGCCTTCATTTCCACGGAATCGAGCTGAGAAAGATGAGACGGGTATGTCGGGCCATAGAGGACAACTTTACTCCATCAAGCCGCAGATGAAAGCCTTGTAGGTGGATAGGAAATCAGTTGTTCCAAGGAAGGACTTTGATGGAGGATGCCCAGTTGGTGGATGGCTTTGGAGGCCAGCTTTGAAATGTGGTTTGCCCATGAAAAATCATGGCAATAGTGAGACCCAGAGGTTTGAATGACTTGACCTTCTCAAAAGGATTGTTAAGAAAGTAGATCGGGGGTTTGCCAGACTGTCCTTTCAGAGAGAGAGAGTGGCTGTGAGATTTATCTGGATTGAAATACATCTTCCAAGTGTTTGACCAACTTGTGATTTTTATCAAGGTCTGAAGAGAAGGCAGAGGCAGCAGCCTATCGATCTGAAGGAAGAGGAATGTCATGGCAGAGGGTGGAGTTGTCAGCAAATGAATAAAGAGGATTTTTGGAGAACCAGAGACATCGTTGATGAAGATTAGGAATAGTATTAGGCCCAGAACACTGCCTTGTGGCACTCCGGCCTTATCAGGGGGAGGAGATGGAATGATTCCATTGATATCCACACATTGGCTCCAAGAGTAGAGGATGTCGGTAACTCAAGAGTGGACTTGGCCTTGAATGCCATGGGCATAGAGTGAGAAAGGTGGGATGCCAGACTGCATCAAAAGCTTGCAATATGTCTGGTGAAACAGCCTTGATCTCGTGTCTGACATCGAGGGACTCAATCCATTTTGGGAGAGTTGGAGAAGCATGTCCAAAATGGAATGACTTGGTCTGAATCTGAATTGATTTGAGATGAGGTATTTGGAGAAAAAGGAGTTTATATTAATTGTGATGATGAATTACATGCCTTTGCTGATGATTGGAAGCAAGCTGATAGGTCTGTGGTTAAAGAGATTGTATTTTGGATGTTACTGTATAAGGCAATGATGTTAGCTGATTTCCAAGCAGATGGAAGATGACACGTTTGAAGGGAGGGAAGGGATGTAGGGTAACATACTCCAGAAAGAGACTTTCAAGGCATCCCCAAGTTTTTGAGGAGGGAGACGAGTTTGAAAGGTTAGTCTTGAGGTTGGACAGATGTCATTTTCTGGCTCTCCTGAGAGTGGAAACACCCTTGTGGGCTGAGTGGGATGATCTGAGGTTGTCTTCATTCGGATTAGCCTTCCAGGAAAAGAAGGTCAGTTGTTTGAAGAAAACTGCCTCGTCGCAGGATTCACTTGACCATGGGCTGGAGGATGGGTGTGATAACTGAAAACAAGATGGGATGAATCTGTGCATAAGGGAGAGCAGGTTTCTCCGGAAGACTTCCCAGGATGAGTTAATATCAGGGGTGGTACATATGGAAAACCAGTCCTGAAGTGCAATGCCTGCTTTGCAGTCCCTGCCAGTTTGCCAGAGTGAACTGCCAGACTCCCTGGCACTGAGACTGTTCTCTGAGAATGGCAAGAGACATGTTGACCTTCACAAGAACATGATCAAATGAATCACTAAGAGCAGAGGAAGAGCAGGAGACATTTGTGCTTGGCAAGGAAATTGGTCATTCAGAAGGGAGGATTTGCCATTGAGAGAAATTGGGTTGGAAAGTTTACAGATCGAGTCAGTTCCATGGAGTCACAGAAGTCCTTTGCTGAAGTGCCATATGGCTGGTGAGAGAGGTACCAACTCCCAGCCAAGTTGCATAGTAACAATTGAAATCTCCACATGATATGAGGAAGCAATTGAAATCTCCACAGTTTGTGTTGTTTGTCTGAGTTTCCTTGACCTTCGTGCCTTTCTACACTACATATTTCTACACTATGTACTTTGTTAGGAATTAATGTGTACCTGTGCTCTTGTTATTTACAGTCATAAGTATGTGTATTGAATCATAAAAGTTGAGTGTGAGTAAAAGTTGAATCATAAAAGTTGAGTAAAGTTGAATTCTGCATGACGTTCAATCGAGCCAATTATGGTTTGGCTTATTTTGGGGGGCAGAGCCCCCAAAGTGAGCTGCATACACTTGTTTGCAGGACTGTGCAAAAGTTTGGGTTATTCCAATGATGTTCTTACTTTAGAGTAAATTCATCAAATTATTGGTGATAAGATTCAAATGTGTTTATTATTGTAAAGTAACAGCTTTGAAGATGTGTGTGAAACAAACTGCTTAAGTAAATAATAACAGTGTCATTTTGTAGTTTCAGTCAATACTTTGTGTCCACCCCTCATCTTCTGGAGTACCAGCACTCTTTTACTCATGCTTCCTGTATACAACTGAAGCACTCTTCCAGGAATAGTGTGCCAAATATCTTTATAGTACATTCCACAGTTCTGTGAGGTTAATTGGGCTCCTCTTATTTTTCTCTGTTTACAGGTAATCCCATATGGCCTCGATGAGACTCGTGTCCTGATTTGTGTCTCGGGTGCCCATTCTAACACTTGGAGCATACCAGCTGTAACCTTGTTCTCCAAAAACAGTTTTACTATCTTGTTGGAAAATGAATCCTCTTATGATTAAACAATGTCCACTTGTAACTGTATAGTGCTGCAGTATCTGCTTGTACTTCTCTTTTGTTAGCATCACTGATTTTAACAAGTTTTCCGAAACCAAATGCTGAGATCTGACCTTAGTCACGGAGTTCGCCCATGTTTAACAGTCGGCTGTAAACATTGCGTGTTGTAACGTTCTCCAGGTCTTTAGTGTACAAAATGGCGTCTTCGATCCAAAAAGTTCAAACTTCGATTCAACACACCAGAGAACCCAATTCCATTGTTCAGTCACCCAATCTTGGTGTTGCCTTGCAAATTTAAGTCTTTTCATCTTGCTTGCTCTGTGGTCTCAGCAGTGCTTTCTTTCCTGCATCTTTGTTATGGAGACCTGCAACAAGCAGCCTTCTGCACAAAGTGCTGGACAAGATGTTAATGTTCAAGCCTGCTGTCTTTTCATTTGTCAGCTGTTGCCTTGATTTACTTCTCGCACGTAAGCTAGGCGACTTCAAGTCCTTGTCCTGCTTTTGTGGAAGTGGGGTGTGGGGGGGGGGGTGCGTTCAATTGCGTCTTCCTGGCCTTTTCTTCTCTTATACTATGCCAATTTATTTCAGGCATTGCAAAGCGTATCTCGCACCCTTGTACATATTCATCTTCTCTTATATTTTCTTCATAGTGTGCCGTTCTTGCAGAGTTTGGATCTTCAAACACTCTTCCAATGAAAGTTGCTTCATTGGTGCCATTCTGAACCCACTCACAGATTTTCAAGCAAGGGGACAAGCTAACGAAAATTATTTCACATCTATACTTGCGTGTGTGTGTGTGTGTGTGTGTGTGTGTGTGTGTGTGTGTGTGTGTGTGTGTGTGTGTGTGTGTGTGTGTGTGTGTGTGTGTGTGTGAACCGGGCTGAGTGGCGTGCGCCTGTAATCCGGCTACTCGGAGGCTTGGGTTGGAGGATCGCTTGATGACGGGAGCTCTGCACTGGGCCACACTATGAGAGGGTGTAGGGCAGCCCGAAATCATGGCGAAACCCAATCCATATCCCTGTGTCGTAAGAGGTGACCAGGGTTGCGTCAGGAAGGGCATCCGGCATAAAACCTGTGCCAAATCAGTATGTGGATCATAACGGATGATCTGCTGTGGCGACCCCTAACGGGAGCAGCTGAAAGACGAACGTGTGTGTGTGTGTGTGTGTGCGCGTGCGTGCGTGCGTGCTTAATGGTTCGGGATCCCAGGATCCTGAGTTCAAATCCCCCTTTTCTGTTGAATTAATACCAGGTGCGGTTGACTCTGCCTGTCATCCTTCCGAGGTCGGCAAAATGAATGCCAGCATGCTGGTATCCTGTGTTGGAGTGGAAACCCGTCCAGGATTGTGCAAACATGCAAACAAAGAAATCTCCACGGAAGTGCAAGAGTAAAAATTGGGTGTTTGGGTTCATTAAAACACTCCTTTTGAAGATGATTATAATTAACAGCCTTATTTAATTATATCCTTCATCAAGCGATCCTCGGCCACCTCGCTCTCTGGGCTCTCAAGGCGTTTCCTGGGTAACCTCGATTGTATGAAGCCGCCATTTTTTGGCCGGCGTGCCTTGACTTGGAACAGGCCGCAATGAATATTTTAACGATAAAGTTTATTTTTTTTTCCACTTTCCTCAGTCATATTATCGAGAAAATGCCTGTTCATCATAGCTACGAATTGCTGTATGCATCGCTTTTGTAAGTACAATCGTTTTCAAATTAGGAGCTTGGAGCAATTTCATGCATTATATGATATGATTTTCCATGATCTACTGTCACGGACAAATTAAAGTTTATCATTGAAATATTATTTCGCTTTTTAAGATCGGATATCGTCCGGACTAAATAAGTGTCGAAATATGTTGTGGAATCTGATAATTTATGTCTTAGAACGAAGCTGACGTACCTATTTACTTTAAGCAAGCAAGGCTCCGTTCCCTCCTTCTCCATAGATACACAAGAAAATGTGAAATTTCCAAACCATTAAAATTATCTTTTTCTTCTGTTTGGAGAATTATATTGAGTGAACAAAAAATTTAGGAACGTGCCAAAATTATCGAGCTTCATTGAACTGCACGATTTACTGCTAGACCTCGTGCCCTGTCTCCCAGAGGGACTGCCTCTCCATGGCGTCTGCCAGATCTGTGTCTATACTTTTGGAGGTTTCGTGAGATGCAAGTTATAACGTTTGCGCGGACCCTGAACCGATGTACCACAGGATGCGTGCACAGATGAGCAGGCAAGATGGTGGATTATCTGCAATGTTTATATCAAGGGCAGCAAGGCTATGATCCCTCCTTCTCCATCGATACACAAGAAAATGTGACATTTCCAAAACATTAAACTTACATTTTCTACTGTTTGGAGAATTATATTGAGTGAACAAAAAATTTAGGAACGTGCCAAAACTAACCAGCTTCATTGAGCTACATGATTTCATGCATTCACTGCTGGACCTCAGGCCCTGTCCCGAAGAGAGACTACCTATCCATCGCGTCTGTTAGATCTGTGTCAATATTTTCGGAAGTTTCGCGAGGTGCTCTACAGGGCATCAAAGCAATTCTGATTAAAAAAAACGGACGTTTTAAAAAAAAAACCTTATAACGTTTACGATGTGTCCAGGGTTGTTCTGCATTAAGCTGCAACTATTTTCTGGATAAAGTCATTATTTGAACGAATTCATTTTACTTCATTAACTGCTGTGTGCACGGTGAAGACCGGCTTTAAAGTTAAAGGGATCCTACATGATATGCAGCGACAGCCTGGCCAACCATTCCTTATCAACCATTTAATTGGAGTTCTTGCATGAGTGCTTAAGCCACTTGCCGACCGCCTTTCAGTCAATCGCGGTACCACGTTACGTACTTCTGAGCGAATCGTTCACTCACTGCAGATGTTTTTGCCTGCCACATCATTTCAGAACGAGTGGTTTGTGCTCGGTCACCCTGAGCGAGTGGTTCGTGCTCGGTCACCCTGAGCGAGTGGTTCGTGCTCGGTCACCCTGAGCGAGTGGTTCGTGCTCCGCCGTCACCCTGAGTGAGTTGTGAAATAACACCCGATTTTCCGTGCCATTTGCCGTATTAACGTGTTTTCTAAATTCCCGAGCCAAATATTTCTTTCCACCCATCAGATGCAGCTCTGTATAAAGATTGATGTTGGTGAGCATATCCCTGAAACGTCAAAGTAAATGCAATGTTGTTTTTCGGTGAAAGCTACTCATGGTTTTTTGGTTGTTGCCGATATCAGCCGTGTGTGTGTGTGTGTGTGTGTGTGTGTGTGTGTGTGTGTGTGTGTGTGTGTGTGTGTGTGTGTGTGTGTGTGTGTTTTAATGTTGACCATAAGGCATATATATGTCTCTGTCTCTGTCTCTGGACCTATCCGGACGGTGGTTATGTCTGGACCGGGTTTCTCTCCGGACGTGTCCAAGTGGTGTTTGTCTCCAGCCAGCTTGACTCCAGAGGCGTCTGGGCAGTATTTGTCTCTGGACGCTTCCGGGCTGTAATTAACGCTAATTAACGCTCCACCACACGTCTGCCTTCCCTTCCCCCACCCCTCCTCACCCCCCTCCCTCGTCGCCCCCTCCCTCCTCTCTCCCCCTTCCCGCTCCCCCCCCCCTTTCCTTTAGTATTCTCGTCAGCGAAGCGATGGGTGGTATTTGCTGGTATTTAGTAATTGGCAAGGTTTGCTCTGGTTTCTTGAATTAATGTAGTGTCTACAGAAAGTCGACACCCCCTTTCAAAATTTTCACCTTTTGTTGCCTTAGCATCTGGAAGAAAATTGCATTTAATCAGACTTTTTCCACCTTTCTTTGCCCATCCTAATTCACAACTTCCAAGTGAAAAATAAATTCTATAAATTTGAGAAAATTAATGAAAAATACAAAATGAGAATATCTTGGTTGTTTAAGTGCCCACCCCCCTTAAAATAGCAATTGTAAATAAGCTCAGGTGCAACTAATCACCTTCAAAATCACAAAGCAAGTTAATTGGCCTCCACCTGTGTTAAATTATAGTGATTGTGATTATTTCAGAAATCAGCTGCCCCTGTAGGTTTCCTCTGCTGGGTAGTGCATTTCACAGCAAAGACTCAACCATGAGACCTAAGGACCTCTGGGATAAAGTTTTGGAAAGGCACAGATCAAGGGAAAGCTATAAAAAATATTTCAAAGGCCTTCGATATCCAGTGAAGCACAGTCAAGACGATCATGAAGAAGTGAAAGGTGTATGGCACCATCAAGACCCTGCTAAGATCAGGCTGTCCCTCCAAACTGGATGACCAAGCAAGGAGGACACTGATCAAAGAGGCCACCAAGAGGCCAATGGCAACTTTGAAAGAGCTGCAGGCCTCTATGGCAAAGACTGGTCACTGTGTGCAGATGACAACAATATCCCAAGCACTCCACAAGTCTGGACTATACTTTCAGGTGGCAAGATGGAAGCCATTACTCAAAAAGTCCATCTTGAGTCCAGTTTGAGGTATGCAAAAAAAAACACTCCGGAGATTCTGAAGCCATGTGGCAAAACGTTTTGTAGTTTGATGAAACCAAGATAGAACTTTTTGGCCGAATTGCAAAACGTTATGTTTGATGCAAACTCAACATACCACATCATCCAAAGAACACCATCCTTACTGTAAAACATGGTCATGTTATGGGGATGTTTCTCATCAGCATGGATTGGGGCACTTGTCAGGATAGAAGGGAAAATGGATGGAACAAAATACGGAAAAATCCTACAGAAAAACCTGCTGCCCTCTGCAGGAAAGCGGAAATTGTGACGGAAGTTCACCTTTCAGCATGATAGCGACCCAAAGCACACAGCCAAAGCTACACTGGAGTGGCTAAGGAACAAAAAGATCAATGTCCTCGAGGGGCCTAGTCAGAGTCCCGACCTAAATCTAATCGAAAAACTGTGGCATGACTTGAAGATTGCTGTCCATCAATGCTCCCCATGCAACTTGACTGAGCTTGAACAGTTTTATACAGATGAATGGGTAAATATTGCCCAATCAAAGTGTGCAAAGTTGGTAGAGACCGATACCGATAGACTCTCAGCTGTGTAATTGCTGTCAAAGGTGCTTCCACCAAGCATTAACTCAGGGTGGGGGGGGGGGGTGGGGTGAACACTTATCTGACCAAGATATACTAGTTTTGTAATTTTAATTAATTTTCTGAAATTTGTTGAATTTGTTTTTCACTTGGATGTTGTGGGTTACGATGTTTAAATAATGGTAGAAAAAGTCTGATTTCATGCAATTTTATTCCAGGCAATAAGGCAAAAAAAAAGATGAAAAATTTGAAAGGGGGTGTACACTTTCTATGGGCACTGTAACTGGTGTTGATTACTTGAATATTTTTTGTTATTTACTGCAAAAAAAATCCACAAACTTTCCTGCATATTTCATTTTTGGAAAGTGGATGTTACGAGCACATGACAATCAATTATGTACAACAAAAATAAAACTTTTTCAGTTTCCTAATTTATTAGCTCACCTGGAAATAGTTCCGTGGAGCTTATGAGATGGTGCGTCGTCAGTCCGTCCGTCCACAAATACTTTCAACTTCTTCTCTGAAACTACACATACGCTTTTGATGAAACTTTACCACAACTTTCACCACCGTGGAGGTACCGAAGTTCGTTCATGGCATTAAAAAAAAAAAATCGGTGTCTAAGGGGGTCTGCACTAGTTGCCCCCCAAATTAGGTATTTTCTTTCTTCTCAGAAACTACACATGCAATTCTGATGAAACTTAACCACAACCCTCATCACCTGCGATGAATCAAAGTTTGTTCACGGGACTAAAAAAAAATAATCGTGGTCTGAGGGCGTCTACGGAGGGAGTTTACAGGGGGATTCCTCCCCACAAAAAAAAAAACATATTTGCTTTCTTCTCAGAAACTACACACACAATTCCGATGAAACTTGACCACAACCTTCATCACCCATGATGTACCAAAGATTGTTCATGGGATTTTAAAACATCCATAGGTATTTACTTACTTCCCCATGACATATTTTGTGGGTCATCCATGCCTACCAGTGGTTCCCTGGTTATCTTATCCAGCCACTACCAGGTCAGTGCCCAGGGGTATTGTCCCTCTGTTTTTGGGGTTTTCAAAAAAATATTTGAACGTAACTGTGCTTCGTGTGGTTTCTTGCATTAAATTTTAATATGAATTATTATTTACCTATATTACACACATCCTACAAATGTTTTAGGGGAAACAGCACCCCCCTAAAAAAAAAGTAAAAAGAACACAACTTTTTCACAGTACAGTCCTACATATACTGTCGGACCCCGCTATTCGCTTGGGATACGTTACTGGAAAATGCCGCGAATAGCAGGGCATTGTTTCAATGGAAAAAGGGGGGATAGGTTCCCAGTGGTTAGTGATTAATGAGGGAAAATAAAAAATCCCATGAAAAACCACCAAGATCCCCGCAAAAAAAACCACGAAAATGTGGAAAAAAAAAACCACCCACGAAAAAGCCGCAAAAATTTGTAAGCAAACAAACAAACCACGAATACGTGACGCACAGGGCCGTGAATGTTGAAGCAGGTCGCATTTTATAAACGGCGAATATGCAGTGTCGGTGAATAGCGAATCCACAAATCGCGAGGTCCGGCAGAATCGAATATATAAATAAGAAAGTTTGTTACTCACGAAATCTAAAGATTTCATAAGTATATTGATGCCTTCCGTTTCTATTTGTTTGTTTGTTTGTTTGTTTGTAGGCACGATAACTCGAGAACGGAAGAAGCTACCAATGTCAAATTACACCACGTGATTTAGGAGGCTGATGGCTAGTGCTGATTAGATTTTGGTCAAAAGTCAAGGTCACAGTGAGGTCAAACATCCAAAAAATGATCTCGAGAACGGAAGAAGCTTCCAATGTCAAATTACACCACGTGATTCAGGAGGGTGGTGGCTAGCGCTGATTAGATTTTGGTCAAAGGTCAAGGTCACAGTGAGGTCAAACATCCAAAACATTCGAATTTTGATGGTTTGATACAGAATCATCATAGAAACTTCTGGTTTGTCGCTACCTTCTCGAGAGACAGCTTTTATTAGACAAGGTCAGAGGTCAAGTTGACGATTTCATAAGTACCAGTCTATGACTGCTTGTTTGTTTGTTTGTTTGTAGGCATGATAACTCGAGAACGGAAGAAGCTACCAATGTAAAATTACACCACGTGATTCAGGAGGGTGATGGCTAGTGCTGATTAGGTTTTGGTCAAAATCGGTCAAAGGTCAAGGTCACAGTGAGGTCAAATATTCGATTTTTGATGGTTTGGTACAGATAACTCGAACGGAAGAAGCTACGAATGTCAGATTACACCACGTGATTCAGGAGGCTGATGGCTAGTGCTGATTAGATTTTGTTCAAAATTGGTCAAAGGTCAAGGTCACAGTGAGGTCAAACATCCAAAAAATGATAACTCGAGAACGGAAGAAGCCACCAATGTCAAATTACACCACATGATTCAGGAGGGTGGTGGCTAGCGCTGATTGGATTTTGGTCACAATCGGTCAAAGGTCAAGGTCACAGTGAGGTCAAAAATCCAAAACGTTCGATTTTTGATGGTTTGGTACAGAATCATCGTAGAAACTTCTGGATTGCGTCGCTACCTTCTCGAGAGACAGATTTTATTCGACAAGGTCAGAGGTCAAGTTGACGATTTCGTAAGTACCAGTCTATGACTGCTTGTTTGTTTGTTTGTAGGCACGATAACTCGAGAACGGAAGAAGCTACCAATGTCAAATTACACCACG
>NC_140963.1:78240297-78392797 GCF_056783735.1 Eptatretus burgeri | reverse complement strand
TATGCCCCACATATGGGGTGTGAGATGGAATATAAAGAAGATTTCTGGAGTGAGTTAGATGAAGTGGTGGAGTGTATCCAAGGATGAAAGAGTGGTGATTGTAGCAGATTTCAATGGACATGTTGGGGAAGGGAATAAAGAGGATGAGGAGGTGATGGGGAGGTACGGTCTCAACAAGAGAAATGTGGAAGGGCAAATGGTGGTAGAGTTTGCAAAAAGAATGGAAATGGCAGTGGTAAACACGTATTTCAAGAAGGAGGAACACAGGGTGACATACAAGAGTGGAGGAAAGTGCACACAGGTGGATTACATCTTAAGCAGGAGATGCAACCTGAAAGAGATTAGTGACTGTAAGGTTGTGGCAGGGGAGAGTGTAGCTCGATAGCATCGATTGGTGGTCTGTAGGATGACTTTTGAGGTGAGGTTGAGGAAGAGAGTGAGGGCTGAACCAAGGACCAGATGGTGGAAGCTGAAGGAGGAAGACTGTTGCGTGAAATTTAGGGAGGAGGTGAGACAGGCGTTGGATGGTGGTAAAGATGGGTGGGATGATTGGGCAATGACAGCAGAAGTTGTGAGGGAGATAGCTTGGAAGGTACTTGGTGTGACATCTGGACAGAGGAAGGAAGATAAGGAGACTTGGTGGTGGAATGAGGAAGTACAGGAAAGTATAAGGAAGAAGGGGTTGGCGAAAAAGAAGTGGGATAGTCAGAGAGATGAAGAAAGTCGGCAGGAGTACAAGGAGTGGCGTCGAAAAGCAAAAAGAGAGGTGGCAAAGGCCAAGGAAAAGGCATATGACGAGCTGTATGAGAAGTTGTATACAAAAGAAGGGGAAAAGGATTTATACCGATTGGCAAGACAGAGGGACCGAGCTGGGAAGGATGTGCTGCAGGTTAGGGTGATAAAGGGCGCAAATGGGAATGTGCGGACAAGCGAGGAGAGTGTGTTGAGAAGGTGTATGGAGTACTTTGAGGAGCTGATGAATGAAGAAAATGAGAGAGAGAAGGTTGGAAGAGGTGAAGATAGTGAATCTGGAAGTGGGGTGGATCAGTAAGGATGAAGTGAGGACTGCTATGAAGAAGATGAAAAGTGGAAAGGCGGTTGGCCCAGATGGTATACCAGTGGAGGCATGGAAGTGCTTAGGAGAGATGGCAGTGGGGTTGTTAACCAGATTGTTTAATAAAGTCTTGGAAAGTGAGAGGATGCCGGAGGAGTGGAGATTAAGTGTGCTGGTTCCGATTTTCAAGAATAAGGGTGATGTGCAGAGCTGTGGAAATTACAGAGGGATAAAGTTGTTAAGCCACACCATGAAGTTGTGGGAAAGAGTGGTGGAAGCTCGGTTGAGAGGAGAGGTGACAATCTGTGAGCAGCAATATGGGTTTATGCCAGGAAAGAGCACCACTGATGCGATGTTTGCTTTGAGAATGTTGATGGAGAAGTATAGGGAAGGCCAGAAAGAGTTACATTGTGTGTTTGTGGATTTAGAGAAAGCTTATGATATGGTGCCAAGAGAGGAGTTGTGGCATTGTATGAGGAAGTCGGGAGTGTTGGAGAAGTATGTGAGGATCGTGCAGGATATGCAGGATATGTATGAGGACAGTGTGACAGCGGTGACGTGTGCGGTAGGAATGACGGACCGGTTTAAGGTTAAAGTGGGATTGCACCAAGGATCGACTCTGAGCCCTTTCCTGTTTGCAATGGTGATGGACAGTTTGACGGACGAGATCAGACTGGAGTCTCCATGGACTATGATGTTCGCGGATGACATCATGATCTGTAGGGAGAGTAGGGAGCAGGCTGAATCGAGCCTTGAGAGGTGGAGGTACGCACTGGAGAGAAGGGGAATGTTAGTCAGTAGGAGTAAGACAGAGTACATGTGCGTAAATGAGAGGGAGGGTGGTGGTATGGTGCAGTTGCAAGGAGTTGAGGTGGGGAAGGTGGATGGGTTTAAATACTTGGGATCAACTGTCCAAAGTAACGGAGAGTGTGGGAGAGAAGTGAAAAAGAGAGTGCAGGCAGGATGGAGTGGGTGGAGAAGAGTTGCAGGAGTGATTTGTGACAGAAGGGTAGCTGCAAGAGTGAAGGGGAAAGTATACAAGACGGTAGTGAGACCAGCCATGTTGTATGGTTTGGAGGCGGTGGCACTAACAAAAAGACAGGAAGCGGAGCTGGAGGTGGCAGAGTTAAAGATGCTGCGATTCTCGTTGGGAGTGACGAGGATGGATAGGATATGAAATGAGTGTATTAGAGGGACAGCGCAGGTAGGACGGTTTGGAGACAAAGTGAGAGAGGCGAGATTGAGATGGTTTGGACATGTGCACAGGAGGGAAGCGGAGTATATCGGGAGAAGGATGTTGAAGATGGAGCCGCCAGGCAGGAGGAGAAGAGGAAGGCCAAAGAAGAGGTTCATGGATGCGGTGAGGGCGGACATGCGGGTGGTTGGAGTGTCAATGGAAGATGAGGATAGAGCGAAATGGAGACAGTTGGTCCGCTGTGGCGACCCCTAACGGGAGCAAGCCGAAAGAGGAAGAAGAATATATGGATATATATATATATATATATATATATATATATATATATATATATATATATATATATATATATATATATATATATATATATATATATATATATATATATATAACAAGAGGAAGGAAGGAGACAGGACATAACCCTGAGGGACACCGCTATTGGGAGGAAAGGAGGGAGAGGTTGAACCATCAACAATTATGGAGATAGAATGGCCAGAGAGAAAGCTAGCTAGCTATGAGAGAGCAGAGTGAAGGAGGAAAGCCGAGAGGGGAGCTTTAAGATGCGATGCCACACTCTGTCAAAAGCTTTTGAGATATCAAGATCTCCAACAAAGGATTCCCCAAAGTCTCTCGGAGAAGAAGACCAGATATTCATAATATAAGAAAGATGTTACCTTTCCTATATGACGTATTTGCTTGTGTCCAGAGAGAGTACGTTTTGACTGTATGAAAAGAGATTATAAGGAGAGGCATGGGATTGGTAAGGGGTGGAATCAGGGGATGTTGGCATGTTAGAATCATCCAATGTGGATTTAGAGGAGAAAAGAGAACTGAAAAGAATTGCTTTATCAGTAGGAGAGACAGCTATAGCATCAACGGAATGGAAAAGTGAAGGAAAGGTAGTGCGACAGTTGTTAGAGATACTTTTGGCTAAAGACCAGAAAGACCTAGAAGTGAAATAAGATAAGAGGATGTCACACTTCCTTTGGATGAAGAATCAGAGATGAAAGCTGAATGTGATTCAGAGGAAGAAGTCTTTTTCCAGGTCCGATATGTCACGTCCCTTGCACAAATTCCTGTAACAATAAAATAAATAATCCACATGGTGTGAATGGTTTAAGTTTATCACCGAAGCCGTTGAGATATTTTCGGCACGTGAGGTTAATTGCATAAAGTGGAGAGAATTGTGATGTGTGTACCTTTTCTTGTTCTCTCTATCCCTCTTTCCATCATCATGATTACCTCCGCCACCGAAGGTGGAAGGTTATGTTTTCACCCATCTGTCTGTTTGTTGGGTCGCCGAAATAGGTGACCCTTATTGTCAGTAATTCTGTCTGTTTGTTTGGATGTTTGTTCGTTTGTCATCAGCATAATTGGTAGTAAACGTGGGCGGATTTCGACCAAACTCGGGTGGTAGGTACATCTTATGACCTAGTGCTTTGGAAATTGTGATGGTTGCTCGGGACGCTTTGGTTCCCTCGCAACCACCGAAAAACCTTCAAAATCGGTACCGTTCACGCGAAATCAATTCTGAAAGCCATTATCCCACGTAGGGTTATGAAGTTTGGCACGAATGATCTACAGGTGATGCTCTATCAATATATTCCGGTTTTTGTGATATATGGAATACTTTACCCGCAGCGCCCCGTACAATTAGGGTATGCGCGAAAATTGAAGGCCCCCTAGCGACCAGGTGAGTGCATCGATATGAATGAAACTTTGCAGGTTCATGGTACTCAATGAGTACTACAACTTTGCTTCAGGACATATTAACCGATTTCGCTTAGGTCAGGGGTCAAAGGTCAATTAGTGCAAAAATCGATAATATGCGAGAGCTGAAGGTGCCTTCGCACCAAATGCTACTCCTTCTCGGGTTATGGTCGGATGCTCATGAAAATTCACACTAATCATCTGGAATACATTGTGCACAAAGGATCGAGCTAGATTTTTCGATTTAGATCTTTGTTCACCCACAGCACCCCCTCCAACTTTTGGGATTTCCGATTTCAAACCACATTTTCGGTACTTTTCATTCAAATGGATACTGAGTAGTTATCAGTAGATGGAACTGGATGAGATTTGATATGCATAATCTTAAGGTGATTCCCTATCCGCTATATGACATCCATTTTGCTCTATATCTTATAGTTTCCATGCTCAGCGACCCATCGCCGCCTACCGGCCTGTCTGTGTGTTTGTTTGTTCGTGTGCACGATATCTCAAAAGGTGGTGGGTGGATTCGGCCGAAACTTGGTGGACATGTTGGGTGTGTGACAAGGAAGAATTGATTCAATTTTTGGTGAAGATCCAGATCCAGATCTGATAATTTTTAAAGTGATTCTTCATCATTAAGAGATCGGGCTAAACCAATATATAGCACGATATCTCAAAAAATTGTTGACAGATTTGGTTGAAGCTTGGGAGACAGGTTGGGTGTGTCACAAGGACAAATTGGTTCAATTTTGGTGAAGATCGGAATCTGGATCCGGATACAAGAATTATTATCTTACCACAACGAAGTTTTTGCAAGATATGTTAGTCAGCTTGTATGTTTTTTTTTTTTGTTTGTTTGTCTGTAATCACGTATAAAAAATTCTGCAGAGCACAGTTATCATTGGAAATTTTTATAACTTCGCATATCAGAGGCCTATAGAGGTCCCTTTCAGTGCACAAAATTTTGAAGGTGAAGGTCAAAGGTCAAGGTCACTTTGTTGCAAATCATGGGAGTCGACGAAACCCTTATTTTTTGAGTAATTTTGATCGGATCGTCTTCAAACTTCATGGGAATATATTTCATGGTCTGGCGCTCAGCTGATTAATTTTTGGTGGCGATTGGCCTTGACCTTCATGGTTAGCGCCTGAGGTCAAACATATTTGACCCCAAGGTCAAATTTTCAAGTTTTAGGAACCATATCGTGTAGTACCTCAAATTGAACACCTCGATGAGTGCTTTCTAGATATGTCAAGCTTGAGACATTATGACATCATTTGGTGACGTTATGAGGCAAACGCATATTTTTCATGGTTACTCTGTAGAACGATTCTCATCGGAATCTCTCGTAGGCAGATATTCCTCAAGGAGTCGCTCCTGGTGGATAGCAGCTCTGTTCACCTCAGTGTGACCTTAAAGAAGTCACACGTGGTCACCTTTTGGCAAGATACGGGTCACCCTGCAGGTGACATTGTTTTTATTTAATTTTTAACGTGATTCTTCACCATTGAGATATGGAGCCAAAAACGATATGTAGCATGATATCTCAAAAATGTATTGGGCCCGATATGTTCTCATGGATCATACATTGTGTGGCGGAGGTATGTGCTCTACCGAGTGCTCTTCTAGTTAAATCTGTTTCTCACCACTGGTGTGTCAGCCTGATGCGCAGTTCGAGATTTGGGAATAATAATCATGGCATGAGTTAAACTAGTAGTCGATTGAAATTTGGTGTAAACTTCATTAGGAGATTCAAAAGCAGAGTACGTTTCCCCCAAGACTGTAAGCTTTTCTAAATAGGGAAATTACCAGAGGCGACAGACTTCATTTTAGGTTCTGTACATCAGAAACCGAAGAAAAGATCCCTTCATTTCCCCCAGCGGATGGCACACGGTTTCTGAGGATAATCCATCGCTAAATTGGTGATCGTTCAGGTGGAAGATTTGACATCATGTCCACTCCACGGTCGACCATTGCAGTATCGAGACTTTCTTGAATCGGATCATCCACCTCTGTGCTGTCGACTTATCTCCAAGCTTTGTACTCTCAACCCCATTGTCCAAGTCTTTGATGTAAATTATGAATAATAATGGCACCAGTACTGATCCCGAAGAATTCCATGACTTCCATCCTCAGTCTGACATCCTTCCAATCACAGCCACTCTTTGCTTCCTATCACCGATGCAGTTTCCAATCCAATTGGCCACTCCACCTGCCACTCTGCAAGACCTCACTTTTGTTAAAAAACCTTATTTGTGGTACCTTTCACATATATTCTGAAAGTCGAGATATCCTACATCCACAATCAGAAACTGCCTCTTAGAACTCCAATACATTTGTTAAACATGACCATGCTTTCATAAACCATGCTGATTACCATCAATTCGTTTATAATTATGTAAAGGGTATCCCATCCAATACATAACTAGCATCTGTTGAAGACAAAGTCTTCGATATCCCCCGCCAGAGTAAATGAGGACAAGTAGCAAAAGGCACCAGTTCAATTTATTCTTGATGTGTGTATCAGATTTAACAAAGAAATAGCTAATAGTTTTGCAACTATGCTCTGGAAACAAAGGTTAACCTCAATTATTTCTTTGTCCCCAACTTGTTTCCATGGAAAGTGACAGAAATTTTTTGGGGGGAAATCTCTAAGTATCAAAAGGCACGAGTTCACCACTTGCTTAATATGTGTACCAAATTTCGTAAATATATCTTGAGGGGATTTGTAGTTAAGCTCCGGAAACGAAATGTGACGGACGGATGGAACCCATTTCTATATCCCCCACCAACTTCGTTGGTTGGCGGGGGATAACTAACATCTCCAACATCTTCCTCACAACTAAAGTGAAACTATCTGGTCTATTGTCCTCAAATTCCTCTTAAGATCCTTTTTTAAATGACGGTGTTACATTTACTCCTCTCCAATTCTCTGGTACCTGTCCTGACTCCAATGCATTGTTAAAGGTATCGGTTAACATCATGCTTATCTGCTCGACCACCCCCCTCAATATTCTTGGATGCATATTATCTCACTCTGCAGCATTATCTTGTCTTGGCAGAGGTCGAGTACTTCAGAGGTCCAGCTTTACTCGAGTTTCCTTCGCTGCTTCTTAACTTCCTCCATTCTTACCTGGACCACTGCCCGCACTCTTCCAACCTTAGACCTGCCTGCATTCTCTACACCACCACCACTGTATACACTCACTACACCCTCACCACTGCCCGCACTCTTCCAACCTTAGACCTGCCTGCATTCTCTACACCACCACCACTGTATACACTCACTACACCCTCACCACTGCCCGCACTCTTCCAACCTTAGACCTGCCTGCATTCTCTACACCACCACCACTGTATACACTCACTACACCCTCACCACTGCTTGCACTCTTTCCAACCTTACCCCTGCCTGCATTCTCTACACCACCACCACTGTATACAATCACTACACCCTCACCACTGCCTGTACTCTTCCAACCTTAGACCTGCCTGCATTCTCTAAACCACCACCACTGTATACACTCACTACACCCTCACCACTGCTTGCACTCTTTCCAACCTTACCCCTGCCTGCATTCTCTACACCACCACCACTGTATACAATCACTACACCCTCACCACTGCCTGTACTCTTCCAACCTTAGACCTGCCTGCATTCTCTAAACCACCACCACTGTATACACTCACTACACCCTCACCACTGCCTGCACTCTTCCAACCTTAGACCTGCCTGCATTCTCTACACCACCACCACTGTATACACTCACTACACCCTCACCACTGCCTGCACTCTTCCAACCTTAGACCTGCCTGCATTCTCTACACCACCACCACTGTATACACTCACTACACCCTCACCACTGCCAATCTTATCTGCAGACTCAATCCATAAACGTAACCAACATTTATCTATGAACTTTTCACATTCAGTTACCTCCTGCCAAGTAGTTATCCATTTCTTTAACTCATCGATAATCCTGAGGTGTGTTATTTCTATACATTTTCTACAGCAAAGACAACCCCACTGCCTCCACTCGCAATGATAATGCCCACATTAAACATTTGTCACATTGTTTCGAATCTACTTCTATTTTCCATGCTCCATGAGTGACTCGATCTCGATCAACACATTTCCCAACCATCTTCCCACTATCTTTCCTTCTTGGAAAAAAAAAAAAAACAACCACATGCAACTGAATCGCCACTAAAACTAGGGGGGAGGAGGAGGAGGAGATTGGGACCATACTCCGTGCAGAGCCTTGGTGCTGCCGAAGCAGTCTCCTTGGCTATTGGACACAATCCTGGATGGGTCGCCACTCCAACACAGGATACCAGCATGCTGGCACTCATTTTGCCGACTTCGGAAGGATGACAGGCCGAGTTAACCCCACCAGGTATTAATTCAACAGCTGAGCGGGATTTGAACTCAGGACCCTGGGATCCAAAGCCACCACCCGAACCATGAAGCCAACAGCAGACACTAAAACGAGCAGGCCATAAATACGTGCTTTGAAATAAAACAATACAATTACCTGCTTATCTGCTACTCATATTGTGTTCGTGACATTACATGCACCACACCTTGCACAAAATCATGTCAAATATGCCAAAATAAACAAACAAATATGGACTTATCACATTCTGCCATGAGGAGCACCAATCCACCAAACCGGAACCCCAACACCGGAAACCGGAAGTGAACCATTCTCCTAAGAATATCACAGGATTTGACTCCTTCACAAATCAAAAAGCTGATTATTCCTCGCTGCTCTGGAACAATACAACACAATTACCGGTGCCACACACCGAGCAATAAGGTACCACGTGATCAACAAATAACTCACATTTGCCCCTGCAATATTGCACATAATATAATTATATAATTACACACACACACACACACACACACACACACACACACACACACACACACACACACACACACACACACACACACACACACACACACACACACACACACAATTAGTGAGAGTAAAGTTCACTTTACATTTTGTGTATGTAGTAACATGCTGGAAATTAATGTTCCTGTGCTTGTCCCACTGTTCTCCCACTCCCTCTGGAGCTGATAAAGCAATTGATTGGAATAATGTGGTGTTGATAAAGTGCAGGCACGATGGGTCAAATGGCCTTCTGCTGTGTCCAATTTCCATACGCAGTACTTCCATGCACATCCCATAAATTGGGGACATGGTCTTGCCATTCCATTCCAGACCATTCCATGCCGGCTGAGGGTCGGATGTGAAATGTCCTGTGTTGGTGACCGCTTGTGCTTCCAATTTGATTCTTGTGCTTCCAAGTGGATACCAATTTGATTTCAGGATCCCAGCGGTGAAGTCGTTTTGTCACGAGTTACCAGACGCACGATAAAGCTGCTGGATCTTCCTTTAACAGTTCGAGAAGCTGGTGACATGACCCAAGCTGTTGTCTATCATGAGTATTGAGGTTTTCAGGCATCCATCCTGCTGAGGTATTGGACAAGTCCAGGTGTTCCTGGATAATGGTGAAAATGCTGTCTTGAGAAATTACAAGGAAATCCAACACAGGTGGAGGCCATTCAGCCCATCACGCCTGTGCTCACCACATCAACCAAGGTGGTGTGGTGAGATCCAAGGAACACAAGATCCAAGGAAGAAAATGCAAAAAAAGTTTTTAATTAATGAAATAAAATTTTTGTTTGTAGTTTTTGTATTTTTTGTATTTTCTTTCTTTTCTTCCCCTCAGGGGAGGGGGCATGAGCTTGGTTAAAAACACACATCAACCACACAAGCCCCCCTTGACAAGACCCCCCACCAAAAGCACTCCGGACACAATCACCCATCAATGCGCAAACTACCGAAAAGTCTTATCAACATCCCCATACCCCTCTATCTCCATAACTTCCAGGTACCTATCTAATTCTAATTTAAACTTATCTACTTTTTCTGCTGCCACCACCTTTCCAGGGAGACCATTCCATGCATTAACTACTCTGAGTAAAAGACCCTGTGGATATTTTGACGACCTTAACATGGGGATCCGCCACGATCAATATCTTGAAACGTGAAACAGTTTGTGCGTGGGTCGGTCTTCTCTGTGGACCTTCCTGCCCAGGAGCCATTTTCATGGGACTCAATGCGATCGAGCAGAATCCCATAGGTAAGCCAGTGAGTGAGTGAGTGTGTCAACACTTCAGTCATTATCGCTTGAACCAAAACACACAATTTTGATGAAATTTGGCCACAAAAGCTTCATATCTGATGCATAAGGGAGGTATATTGACCGCATCAAAATCTACGCTCATTCCCGGGTTGAAATAAGGCCAAAAAGAGCTAAAGAAATAAATAAATTTCTTCCCTAACCTACAGGGGGCGGTAGGTCAGCAGCACAGCCATGACCTCAGCCAAGAACATGACCTGGAACCATGCATCACCGTCATCAGTATCGAGAAGGCTTCCATTCAACCAATCACATGACCAGATTCTGCGCGTGAACAAAATTTCCATCTTTTATGACGTCATTGACTGCTGCTGCTGATCCAGGCGAGCTTCAGGACCCTTGGTCCCATTTTTATTTATATATGACGGAACAAATTGATGGATTTATCAACAATGTGAGGTTCATAAAACTAATGGCACAGCACAATCATCCGTGTAATATTATATGTTTGTACATAGCAAAAACCACCGTGTGGCTCTCTCTCTCCATAAGAACCACAGGTGGCTCTCTCTCTCCATAAGAACCCTAGGTCTGTCTGTCTGTCTGTCTGTCTCTCTCCATAAGAACTACAGGTCTGTCTGTCTCTCTCTCTCTCTCTCTCTCTCTCTCTCTCTCTCTCTCTCTCTCTCTCTCTCTCTCTCTCTCTCTCTCTCTCTCTCTCTCTCTCTCTCTCTCTCTCTCTCTCTCTCTCTCTCTCTCTCTCTCTCTCTCTCTCTCTCTCTCTCTCTCTCTCTCTCTCTCTCTCTCTCTCTCTCTCTCTCTCTCTCTCACAAAGAGCCCCGATAAATAAAATTACAATAAATTGTAATTTGTGTAAAGTTCCCTGATGGAGGTGGGCTGCCTGTGCACAATGTCCTAATGTTTGAGAAAGACACTGTAGTACCTACAGGATGAGTGTAGGACCTTTAACGTCCCCCAATAGATGGGTGAGCAGGTGTCATGTCCCTTTCCAAAGATGGTGTACTCACTGATGCATCACCCTGCCGCACCAGTAGTGTCATGGTCACATCGGGAATCGAACCCACACTTGAGAACTCGAGAGTTTAAAAGGCCAAACCAAACCAAACCAAACTTTACAACTAATTATATCCATTTGCTCGTATTGAACATCCAAAAATACGAGGCTGGGACTGAACTTGTGAAAATATTCCACGACGAGGACTCGTGTCAGAAATCCGTGGACCCGGAGACGGACGCAGCGTGGACGGAACGACAGACAAAGACGGACTGTGTCCCAGGACTCCAGAAGAGAGGGTCAGATGAGCGCGCTCGCTGCGCTCACGAGAAGCCGGTGTGTGGGCGGGGCGAGTGAGGGGGCGTGTCTAGCGGGACGAACCGCGCACGCGCACTGTGCGGCCCCGGACACGGACGGCGAGGAAGCGGGACGGGCGATCCGCTCGCGCCACAGCATGAGCGGTGAGAGGATGCGACCGGACGGGTGGGCAAGACGAGCTGTAAGGTCAGGCGAGGCGGGGACGAGGTGGGGGGGGAGGAGGAAAGGTAAAACGAAGGGGAGGTGAGAGGGAGGGGATTGTGGGTGTGGGGTGACGACGACGACGGGGCGGGTTTTCCCCCCTGACAGGCCGTCTCGCCTCCTTGCCTTTTTATTCCGTTTGCTCCCTCATGTATTTTGTATTTGTCCGACCAGACGGATTTTGCCATATTCGTCCGCAGGTCGTACCGGGACTGCGGCTAAAGGCGAAGGAAATGTCAAGCGAGAGTATTTGCAGCCCGGATCAGCGGGTGGGCAGGTGGGAGCGGCCGGTCACCGGAATGGGGAGCCACGCCCCTCCAGCGGGCGGTCCGCCCACGGAGCCCCTCCCTTTCCACGCCCCTCGCCCTTCACTCCATTTATTTTATTTTTTATTTTTGGTCACCACGCGCTCTCTTCTCACGTTGTCTTCGCACATCTTGGTTCTTTTGGTGTAATCACACGTTCACGTCATTGCTTGCAGTACTCTGACAACCATCTCGTTGATCTGTCGACTGCTTCCACCCAACCCCACAGGGTCACCGTGTATATGTATGCCCACCCTGTTAGGTCCAATATGTGTCCACCCTCCCCGTCCTTTCCACCCTCCCCGTCCGGTCCACCCTGCCCATCCGGTCCACCCTCCCCGTCCGGTCCACGCTGCCCATCCGGTCCACGCTGCCCATCCGGTCCACCCTGCCCATCCGGTCCACCCTGCCCATCCGGTCCACCCTGCCCATCCGGTCCACCCTGCCCATCCAGTCCACCCTGTCCGTCCGGTCCACCCTGCCCGTCCACTCCACCCTGCCCGTCCGTCTGCTCCACCCATTCTGTCAGGGTCACCGTGTATGTCTGCCAACCCGTTCGGTCCAATATGTATCCACGCTCCCCGTCCACTCCACCATGCCCGTCCGCTCCACCGACCCTTCAGGGTCACCGTGTATGTCTGCCGACCCCGTTAGGTCCAATATGCATCCGCCCTGCCCGTCCAGTCCACCGTCCCCGTCCAGTCCACCGTCCCTATCCGCTCCACCATGCCCATCCGGTCCACCCTCCCCATCTAGTCCACCCTCTCCGTCCGGTCCACCCTACCTGTCCGGTCCACCCTGCCCGTCCACTCCACCCTACCCGTCCGCTCCACCATGCCCGTCCACTCCACCCTACCCGTCCGCTCCACCATGCCCGTCCACTCCACCCTACCCGTCCGGTCCACCCTGCCCGTCCACTCCACCCTACCTGTCCGGTCCACCATGCCCGTCTGTCTGCTCCACCTATTCCGTCAGGGTCACTGTGTATGTCTGCCGACCCGTTAGGTCCAATATGCATCCACACTCCCCGTCCGCTCCACCATGACCATCCGCTCCACCATGCCCGTCCACTCCACTGACCCGTCAGGGTCACCGTGTATGTCTGCCGACCCCGTTAGGTCCAATATGCATCCACCCTGCCCATCCGGTCCACCATGCCCGTCCGGTCAACCCTGCCTGTCCGGTCCACCCTCCCGGTCCGCTCCACCATGCCCGTCTGGTCCACCCTGCCTGTCCGCTCCACCCTCCCCGTCCGGTCCACCCTGCCTGTCCGGTCCACCCTCTCCATCCGGTCCACCCTGTCAGTCCGGTTCACCCTGCCCATCCAGTCCACCCTGCCTGTCCAGTCCACGCTCCCCGTCCACTCCACCATGCCCATCCGGTCCACCCTCCCCGTCCGCTCCACCATGCCCATCGGGTCCACCCTTCCCGTCAGCTCCACCATGCCCATCCGGTCCACCCTGCCTGTCCGGTCCACCATCCCCGTCTGCTCCACCCTGCCCGTTAGGGTCACCGTGTATGTCTGCCGACCCCGTTCAGTCCAATATGCATCCACCCTGCCCGTCCAGTCCACGCTCCCCGTCCGGTCCACCCTGCCTGTCCGATTCACCCTCCCCATCCAGTCCACCCTGCCTGTCCGGTCCACCCTGCCCATCCGGTCCACCCTGCCTGTCCGTTTCACCTTCCCCGTCCGGTCCACCCTCACCATCTGGTCCACCCTCCCCATCCGGTCCATCCTGCCTGTCCGGTCCACCCTCACCGTCTGGTCCACCCTCCCCGTCCGGTCCACCCTGCCTGTCCGTTTCACCTTCCCCGTCCGGTCCACCCTCACCATCTGGTCCACCCTCCCCATCCGGTCCATCCTGCCTGTCCGTTTCACCTTCCCCGTCCGGTCCACCCTCACCGTCTGGTCCACCCTCCCCGTCCGGTCCACCCTGCCTTTCCGGTCCACTCTCCCCGTCCACTCCACCCTGCCCATCCGCACCACCCTCCCCGTCCACGCCACCCTCACCGTCCGCTCCACCCTGCCCGTCCGCTCCACCCTGCCCGTCCGCTCCACCCTGCCCGTCCGCTCCACCCTGCCCGTCCGCTCCACCCTGCCCGTCCGCTCCACCCTGCCCATCCGGTCCACCCTGCCCGTCTGGTCCATCCACCTTGTATAATCCACCCTCTTCGTCAAGTACCCTTGTCCACTCTTACCTTGTCCACCTCTGGTACACCGTGTTCACCCACCCCCTCCAATCCATCCACCTTGTATAATCCACTCACCTTGTCAGGTCTACTTATCCATTCCACCACGTCTACTCTTCCTGTCTCGTACACGGTGTCCACCCTCTCTTTGTGGGTTGCCCATCTTTATGTTTCTGTTTCCATGAATGATATCGCTTTCACATTGATGAGTTCTGTGCCGTGTGTGCGTGCTCTCACTGTTCTGATTATGTCACCTGCACCTCTACCATGGAATGTGTTTTTTTTAATTTTAATTATAAATGTTTCTGTTAAAGAATGGCATCTGTAAAATGTGTCGTGGAAATCCATCTCATCTTTGAAATAATTTAATGTGAAATTTATTTTTATTGATATCTATTTGTGAGTCTAAAAAAAAGTTTGTTTAGTTTGCCTTTTTATTTTAGCTCTTTTGGAGAGATATCATCATGAATTGTGCCTGGTGTTGGCTTAATGGTCGGGGTCGTGGGCTTGGGATCCTGGGGTCCTGAGTTCAAATCCCGCCCGGCTGTTGAATTAATACCAGGTGGGGTTGACTCAGCCTGTCATCCTTCCGAGGTCGGTAAAATGAGTGCCAGCATGCTGGTATACTGTGTCAGAGTGTCGACCCGTCCAGGATTGTACCCAATAGCCAAGGAGGCTGCTTAGGCAGCACCAACGCTCTGCACGGAGTATGGTCCCCATGGATGGATGGATCATGAATTGTCAAATATTAACCCATTATTAATTGCAAGTAAATTATCAATGACTTTAAAGATGTTTCCTCAGCTCGCAGATGTTAGTTTACAAATTTGTGGATAAAGGTTCTGGCTTCAAACCGACAGGTATCCCCACTGTGAGCTGGCAGCGTGGCCGAACATTGTGCACACGAAGCTGTCCGGCCCGAGTTTGAATCCCGACCCAGCTATAAACTGCCATCCTCGTGCTTTGCAGGCCGGGTTATTCATCAATGCGTCTGCCGTCCCTCGGATGGACGATACACTGGGCGTCCTGTCCTCCGGCATTAGTTGATGGACGTTAAACATCCTATGCTGTCCTTCGTGAAGAGTAGGCGAGCTGTCACCGGCACCCTGAACAAATTCCAAATTCCTGCGTTAACCTACAGAGGGCACTGCGTCCACGGCACAGCTGCCCCCTCGGCCAATGATGCTGCCTTGCAGCCTCGTGCTGCATATGAGAGAAGAACAAGATCCCCAGTGTGTGCCAGAGGAGCCTGTTACTAAATCTAAAATAACTGTTATTCAAGAGAACTCTAGTACTCTTTATTTATTTATTTATTTTAACGACATTAAAATAGATTTTCCTTCACAAACCGAGCTGTCAGACCCATTGATGGACCGCAATGTACACTTTACTATCTCCAGTAAATACTTTATCATTGGCTGAGGGTGCAGCTGTGCCGCTGATGCAGTGCCCTCTGCTGGTTATGGCAGGAATTTGGCCAGGGTGCCGGCGATAGCTCGCCTACTCTTCGCAAAGGACACCGTGGGATCTTCAATGTCCATCAATGAATGCTGGCAAACGGGGCTCCCGTTTAACGTCCATCCGAGCGACGGCACACACGTTGAAGAATCGCCCTTCCAATTAAACACCGGGATTTGAACCCAGGCTAGACAGCTTCGAGGCATTTTACAACTCTTCTTTTTACATGTTTATATACCTCCTTTTACTATAAAACCATTTGTGCGTTTGGTATCTTGTGTTTATCAATTTGTTCTCTCATCCGTTAACTCATTTCTATTTGGTTATATAAGTTGCATTGCTTTATTCCAGGTAATAATTTTGTTACCCTGAGCGTGTGAAGCGTAAAGTGATGTTAAGCTATTGGTTTATTTTTTCTGTCTGTCTGTCTGTCTGTCTACAGACATCAGTCTGTGGTCGAAGATCCAACTCGATTTCAATTGCATGGAATATTTTGAACACTGTAGAACACGGATCGGAACATGAACCTGCAGTTTAGCAGTACTTTGGTTCGGAATTTGCCAAACTGTACGTAATCTTGTCCTGAGTGCACGTGCGCAGACAGAAGTGACGTAATATTTTTACTCTGCCTGCCCGGCAGTCAAACAAAATTGAAAATTATTCCAAACAGGAAAGTTACTGTTTTTAGGACGTTATAAAGGACGCAAACAACAGGTACAAAGGACTAATGTAACTCTTAATAGACACTGTGATTTAATAGACACTGGGTAAAACGGTGGTAAAACCTGGAATTAATTAATTTATACTCCTTTAAACCTCTTTAAACCTTCATTATTCCCGCGCTTTCGAAGAAAAGCGGGAATATTGTGATTGTCTCCGCCATCCGTATGTCCGTCTGTCTTACCCTGTAACTCCTCCTACACCATTTGAAATAGGAACTTGAAACTTTGGGACATAGTAGATATATGTATGGGGAAGTGCACAACACTTTTGGATTTTTGATATGACCCCTAGGGGCCGGGCCAAAGGGGTTGGGGTCATGGGGGTCGATTAAAAAAAAATTGTCATAGCTTTTTAAATCAATAAAATTTCACCTAGCGTAAATGGGACAAATTAGTGCATGCGGGAATATGCGATGGTGTGCCATCGACAACGTAGTTTGAGTTTAAATTGAATTATATATTTGAACACTGCAAAACACAAATCGCCTTCATAATACTTTCAAGAACCATGCAATGTGTCGATGTTGTTATGCTTGTGGGGATGGAGGAACTTCATCGTAAAGGTAGGATTGTATGGAGTAACATGGTCTGTGGATGAGCAGGCGACATCTCAAGGTAATGTACTGAAAGTAGATACAACTGTCAGCTTAAGTTGTTGCGTGTCAATGCACGGGGGTCGGTGCTGTGTTAATTAGGTAGGCATTAAGGCTAATTTCTCCCAGTATGTGATTGCCCCCTGTGACCATTTCCTATATTTTTGCATTTACAAGACTGGCGATAAAAAGGAATCACGTCCTTAAAACAACAACTGAGCTGAACGTTCCAAGCAGGCAAAAACACCGCCTCCAGGAATGACAACTAGCAAGCCACTGGGGTGGATGACGGATGGGTGTGAGGTCAGAAGGTTCAGGGGAGGGAAGAGTTGTGTGAGGTACGTTATTGGAGGCAAAAGGATCTAATTCGCTGGCTATCCCTCAACAAGGTGAAGAAGGCTGCACGATTCTCATGTTCATGCTGAAGTGAATTTGTTCGCACTCTGGAGCGGAACGCGAGCCATTGACTGTTTGGCTGAGTCGTGAAGCGTGTACGTTTCTGTGGAGGGAAGAAGAGCGTTCCTCGTGGCCTTATCACAGGGCCTCAGAAATCATCTCGTCATATGGTTGAGGGGGAAGGTGGATGGTCGTGGTGAAAGGACCTGGTGCAAGAGAGGAACGGTCAGCATATTCACTTGTGAAAAGAAGCCGCATGGTGGTTTCTGAGCCCTGGCGTTGAATACCACCACACAAATACCTCACGTATGTTTCCTGCCCAGAGAGTGGCTTGGCTCCATTTTCTGGTGCGGTTTCCCATGCAGTGACTACGCAGTTTCGACGACGCTAGGTCCAAAAAGCATCATCTCTGGATGAAGGTAAGTGCCAGAATAAAGGAGGGATTTTTCTTTTGTTTTATATTTTCCCCTTGTCCGTTTTTGTAACTGTGTGTAGAGGCGCCTCAACTTTAGGCTGCAAATTACCTCAAGTTTCTTTACCTCATGCTTTGATTTATGCTCATAAAGCCCCTATTTATTAAGATTGCTTGTGTCTGTCTATTCGTTGTGGGTTCGAGTATAAACCCTTGGCATACTCAACAGCTGTGCTTCCAAAGTCTGGTTTCAGATCCAAAGGACAGCTATGGTGATGGCATTTGCGTTAACCATAGTGGCTGTTTGTCTGGCATTTGTCTATCTTTGGAGTGGATGAGAGAACTTTGGGTCTACCAGATCCTGGAGGAGGTGGCAGACTTCTGGGAGTGGATGAGAGAACTTTGGGTATTGTGGCATCCACCAGGGAACGCAGTCTTTAGAAGGGGGTTGTACAGATGTTTTTTTTTAATGAATTTTTTTTTTCATTAATTCATTTAATGAATTTAATTCATTCATTCATTTAATGAACTTCATGAATTTTTTTTCATTAATGAATTTTGATTCAGGTTTTGTCTTTTACAGAGGTTTTATGTGTGCTTCCTGACATCTACCTGCCCCAGGAGTTAGGAGCGAAGAACCAAGAGTTTTGCACTAATTTGAATTGTTGTGTTTAAGGGGTGTAGAATTGAGTTGTGCTAGAACTGAGTTAAGGGGTGTAGAACGTTAAGGAGAATAGGCAAGTTAGCTACGGCTCGCTTTCTACAGCCTCTCCTTATTTATTTCATCGATTAATTTGGTGCAAGTCAGTAAGTGGCAAGGCTGGAATGGTAATCCTGCATTGAACCTTGCAGCAGTTACGTATAGCGTAACATGGTCCGTGGACGAGCAGGAGAGATCTCAATTTAATTTAAGTCGGGAAACTGTCAGCTTAAATTGTTATGTGTCACAACACGGGGAGCGGTGCTGTATTAATTAGCTAAGGGCTAAGGCCAATTTCTCCCAGTATGTGATTGCCCCCTGTGACCTTTTCCTATGTTTTTGCATTTACAAGACCGGAGATTAAAAGGAAATCGTGTCCTTAAAACAACAACAACCGAGCTAAACGTTCCAAGCAGGCAAAAAACCCTGCCTCCAGGAGTGACAACTAGCAAGCCACTCCCATAGGGTGGATGACAGATGGCCGTGAGGTCAGAAGGTTTGGGGGAGAGAAGAGTTGTGTGAGGTACGCGATTGGAGGCAAAAGGATCGAGCTCGCTGGCTTCCCCTCGATACGGTGAAGAAGGCTGCACGATTCTCGTGTTTGTGCTGAAGCGAATTTGTTCGCGCACTGGAGCAGAACGCTAGCCATTGCCTGTTCGGCTGAGTCGTGAAGCATCTGAGGCGGGAAGAAGAGCGTGCCTCGTGACCTTATCACGGGGCCTCAGAAATCATCTCGCCGTATGGTCGAGGAGGAAGGTGGACAGTCGTGGTGAACGGACCTGGTGCAAGAGAGGAACTGTCGGCATATTCGCTCGTGAAAAGAAGCTGCCCCGCGGTTTCTGAGCCCTGGCGTTGAATACCGCCACACAAACACCTCACGTACGTTTCCCGCCCAGAGAGCAGCTTGGCGCCATTTTTGGGTACGGTTTCCGGCGCAGTGATTACGTGGTTTCGACTATGCCAGGTCCAAAAAGGATCATCTCTGGACGAAACTAAGTGCTAGAATAAAGGAGGGATTTTTTATTTTGTTTTATATTTTCCCCTTGTCCGTTTTTGTAACTGTGTGTGGAGGCGCCTCAACTTTCGGCTGTAAATTACCTCATGTTTCATTACCTCGTGCTTTGATTTATGCTCAGTAAACCCCTATTTACTGAGATTGCTTGTGTCTGTCTATTCGTTGTGGGTTCGAGTATAAACCCTTATCCATTGCCAAAAGTTTTCGAGTTTATGGTTGAACCTATCATTTTGTCAGTGGTGAAGGCCAATAATGTCTTCACTCCGTGCTGGCTGACTTTGACTGGAGTGAAATAATGGAACCAGGTGTGATCACGTGCCACAATATTTAGGAAATCATCTCTCTCCCCCTGGTAGTGTTCCAGGAGCTCGGCAATGGCCATGCAAGTTGATTCTTTGATCAAACGTAAAGTCTTTTGGTAGCACATTGCACTCACATGTTGAACTTGATCAGCAACACAGCTGCATTCTCAGCAATGATGTAAACCAACATAGAATGAATAACTAGTTTTGCTAGTGAAGAAGGCTAATCCTTATTTTCTCCAACGAAGGGTTAAGGCTTGAAACGTCAGCTTCTCCTTGCTTCTCATGGCGGTCAGCATACCCTGTTCAACATCCTGTTGATTTCATCCATTATGCAAACCAGCAGCCACTGATAATGATGATCAGCATCTGGTTGTACATGATGATGTGCAACGTCGGTCACCAATTCACGGCAACTTTTGAACTCTGCACCATATACATACAATTCCATAAACACTTTGAGTCATCAGTGTGCAGACGGTCTCCTGTTCATTATCCCAACGCTTTTTGAAGAAAAAAAAGGGATATTGTAATCAGGTCTGTTTGTCTGTCTGTCTGTTTGTCTGTCTGTCTGTCTGTCTGTCCGTCCATCCGTCACACTCCTATTAAAAGGTTGTGTAGAAATTCGCCAAACTTGGTAGTTATGATCAACACATGGCACAATGGTGCAAGAGCAGTATTATTTTTGGCTCCACCCCTTGGGATGAGGTCAAAAGGTAAACTCCCCAAAAATTCAATTACGGCCACATTTATTTAAAAAAAAATTAATGAAACTTTGTGGATGCATTCAGCAATGGGGGCTGCATGAAATGTGTAACGAGTTTTTTTTGATTTGACCCCCGGTTCATGCTCCAGGGGTCACAGAGGCCAAGATGGAACAATTTTTTAAAACCCAAAATATGATATTGGGTCATTCCTGGTGGTACTTTTTTCCATTTTTCAACTTCACTTTAAGTGGTAAGCGTAGGGATTTGCGATGGTGTGCCATCAACTTCGCTCGAGTTACCTCCACCCCAGAAGGTAGAAGAGGTTGTGTTTTCACCCCAGTCTGTCTGTTTGTGACTTGTGAAAATCGAAGATTTTTCAAGTATAGGCCTATTGGTTGGCCGTGTGCGTTATGACTTTGCGAAAAAAATTAGAATTTTTTTTTTTCCAAGTATGTTGGTTGGTCTGTTGTGTTTGTCTGTTGGGTCGCCAAAATAGGTGACCCTTATTGTCAGTAATTCTGTCTGTTTGTTTGGATGTTTGTTCGTTTATCATCAGCATAATTGGTGGTAAACGTTGGCGGATTTTGACCAAACTCGGGTGGTAGGTATATCTTATGACCTAGTGCTTTGAAAATTGTGATGGTTGCTAGGGACGCTTTGGTTCCCCAGCAACAACCGAAAAACCTTCAAAATCGGTACCATTCACGCGAAATCAATTCCAAGTCATTATCCCACGTAGGGTTATGAAATTTGGCATGAATGATCTACAGGTGATGCTCTATCAAATATATTTCGGTTTTTGTGATTATATGGAATACTTTACCCGCAGCGCCCCCTACAATTAGGGTATGCGCGAAAATTGGTGAAAATTGAAGGCCCCCTAGCGACCAGGTGAGTGCATCGATACGAATGAAACTTTGCAGGTTCATGGTACTCAATGAGTACTACAACTTTTCCTCAGGACATATTGACCGATTTCGCTTAGGTCAGGGGTCAAAGGTCAATTAGTGCAAAAATCGATAATATGTGAGAGCTGGAGGTGCCTTCGCGCCAAATACTACTCCTCGGGTTATGGTCGGATGGTCATGAAAATTCACACTAATCGTCTGGAATACATTGTGCACAAACGATCGAGCCGGATTTCGATTTAGGTCTTTGTTCACCCACAGCACCCCCTCGAACTTTGGGGATTTCTGATTTCAAACCGCATTTTCGGTACTTTTCATTCAAATGGATACCGAGTAGTTATCAGTAGATGGAACTGGATGAGATTTGATATGCATAATCTTAAGGTGATTCCCTATCCGCTATATGACATCCATTTTGCTCTATATCTTATAGTTTCCATGCTCGGCGACCCATCGCCGCCTACCGGCTTGTTTGTTGGGTAGTCGATCTAGTCGAACAAAAAAAAAATTATTTTTTTTTGAGATTTGTTCTACCCTTATTATCAGTATTTAAAATGACGATTTAAGTTATAGTCCAGCAGCCATTTCTCATATGAGGCCAAATGAGGAAATTCGTTCAACACCCCCTACAGAAAAGGTTTGACTTGACAGGGTGGTAGAATAGACCCTATAGAACACCTCCAAGTAGTATGTGGTTTCCAATTGTGGTATCATTAAAATTCTACAGGCCATTATACATACCAAGGGTACTTACCAAGAGGGTCACTGTGGGCTCGCAAAATTTAGGGGGAGGGGTAACGTAAACGTGAATATCTTTGGCTAGACTCAACCAATTTTCAATATTGAGTTATCATTGGCTTCCTATTATAATTCTCTGCCAGAGTATTTACAGTTATTTGAAAATGGCCTTTGCCATGGCATCACCAAAGCTAAAATATCACACTAATTCAAACTTTCTGACATTTTTAATTGTGTTCTCATATGAAGGTGAACGGTGTTTCTCAATTACTACTGGTATGTATACATTTTGGAAATCAAACGCTTCAGAAAGTATTGTTCAAGTGCCCGTTTCCTTTTTGTCTGGTCTGAATAGACCCTCGGCTCGGGGACTGGACCAAAGTGCCCTCGTTGATAGAGGACTACTGTTGTGGCATGAGTTGTCCTCTTTCCATCAAGAGTCTCTTCAGTCATGTCATTATTGTCTGCTGCCACCTGGACAAAGACACCTGGGAAGAGCTTTGATGGCAATACCGTACCAAAGATGTCGCTCTTGGCTAGGATCTCCTGTGCTCTGCTTGTGTCGGTTGCCTCAACATCATCGTAGGAGTCACAGTGGCCCATTCTGCTCAGCATGGTAATGAGCTGTTTTGACCTCGTCATATGGCGAACTGCAATTCCCAGGGCCACATGCTTGGGTATGTTAGTTCTAGCATGAGTCGCACAGTGTACAACATCCTGAGCATGCATCAAAACACGTCTTTCATCTGATGAGTTGCTACATTCTGGTGCTGAAAACTCATCTTAATCTTCCTTTTCTGGTTTGGCAATAACCCAGCATAGTAGCCAGTAAAGACTGTCTGGTATCATAGATTTGGATTTTGTCAGGGTTAGATCCATGATATTAGGTGGTCGGACTGATATGCCTTGGCATTCATTGATCTCCGACTTGATGAGTTTTGCAGTGCGGTACAGCAGACTCACCCTGTCGCAATCATCCATCGCTGTTGTGGGCTGTTTTCTTGGTACACCCGTGGCTGTTGCGGTGTTACACTGATAGGCAGAGTTGATGACATCTTGAAAGGATATGGAGCTTGAGTACAAAAGCTCAGACTGACTAAAGGCTCAGTCACACCTTGATGTTTTAGCCAGCTTATGCCGATTTTTGTAAAATTTGTCTAAAACGCTGGTACATGTTGAATACGTTATGGGTAAGTTTTGATAACATTGAGAGCACGCTGAAAAACACTGCCATACGTCGTTGTACGCTGGCTTTAAACGTTGAACTTTTGGGTTTTCATCGAATTTTTTCATGCTTGAAATTTTACGACGTATGCCGGCGTATGACTCACACATTCTGCTACGCTGGCCATAAGCTGTAGGCACGTTATGCGATCGTTGACAAATGTTGAAACACGTTACTTGTAAGTTACTCATTAGTCGAAACAGTCGAGGTACTGTTTAGCGTACCCAAAACTTATTTCTAACCTATGAGTAACGTTTTGTAAGCACGCTACACGAACGTTGTTCACACTTTGCAACACGTTACTTGAAAGTACTACTACTACTACTGCTACTACTACCAACATCGACATCAGTAAATTCTCTCGAACTAGTACTACTACTACTACTACTACTACCAACATCGACATCACTAAATTCTCTCGAACTACTACTACTGATACTACTACTACTACTACTACTACTACTACTACTACTAACATCAACATCACTAAATTCTCTCGAATTACTACTACTACTACTACTACTACCAACATCGACATCACTAAATTCTCTCGAACTACTCCTACTGATATTACTACTACTACTACTACCACTACTACTACTACTACTAACATCGACATCACGAAATTCTCTCGAACTACTACAACTACTACTAATAACATCGACATCACGAAATTCTCTCGAACTACTACTACTACTACTACTACTACTACTGCTACTGCTACTGACTGACATCTACTCAACATGGAGTCTGGAACATTGACGGGTTCCTCTTGTGAAGCCCATTTGTATATACCAAGTCCCCTAAACCCTGCCAATACGCCATTATACGGTAGCTGTAAGTTAGAAACACGTTCAGTAAGTTCTGTGGTCGTCCGGAAGACGTCAATCAAATTCGTCTACATACGCCAATGTGCGTTTGAGATACGTTACACATAGGTTCAAAGCACGCTACTCATAGGTTCAAAGCACGTTATTTGTAGGTTAAAAATTAAGTTTCGGGTATGCTAAACATTACCTCGACGTGTTTCGACTTATGAGTAACTTACAAGTAACGTGTGGCCGACGTGTGTAAACGATTGTGGAGCGTGCCGAGAACTTATTCCAGCGTATGCGGAACTTGTGAGCCATACGTCGAGTACGTCGTAAAATTTTCAGCATGCTTGAAATTTCACGACGTACTAGACGTACCACGTAATATGCCAGCGTACTTCATTGTTTTCATCGTGCTCCTAATGTATACACAACTTACCCATACCGTATTCGACGTGTCCCAGTGTTTTAGACACATTTTTCATAGGTCGGCATACGCTGGCTAAATCGTCAAGGTGTGAGTGCGATGTTGACACTTCCAATTTTCAGGCGGATATGATTTAAATCGGCGTGCGGCAGGTTTTTAACAGAGAACGCCTCGAGTTCGTCGGCGATACGTGCAGCATGCTATGCCTAAGTTAAACTATCGTTGGGCATCGGTTGTGAACGCCGACAACAGGCTAAGCATTCGTTGGTATAAGTTATCTTTAACACAACGAAACGTTCTGTGCCCGTTACTAATATGTTATGCATACGACCAACACGTTATGAATCCGACCAAAACTTTAAAAAAAACCTCAAAACTTCAGCGTACGCCAACGTTTTACATACATTTTTATACGTTCCTGGCTAAAACGTCAAGGTGTGACTGGGCCTTAAGATCATATGGCTTATGGAAGACAATGTCATCTACAAAGTGTTTCTTTAGTCAAAGTTTGAGTCGCTGGGTAGTGTAGCTGTCGACTGCCACTCCCTGTCCGTGCAGAAAATGATTCTATCTGTCCAGAAGAATTGTCATATCAAAGGCCTTCCCACCATTCAGGTCAGCAGAGATATCTTCAGCCAATTGCTTGAATGCCGTATCGTAACAAGTTTCTTGTCTCCCTTCATGGAAGCCAGCATACTGCAGATTAGCTTTGCTGATGTATGAGGCATGGCAAGCTCTGTGGTATCGAGCTTCTGCTGCCACTAGATCATTACTGACAGCACCAGTAGTCCGTAACATGTCCTCATCGCCCTTTGCGGTCGCTGCTTGCACAATAGTTTCACAGGCTTGGAAAGTTCTGACCATGGTCATCTCCTTTACCCTTCTGTGTGTTTTGTTCTTGCAGAAGAGGCACATAGTCCAGTCAGTGGACGTTGACTGGGACCTGGATACCCTGGAGGTCTCCGTCAAACTTGTTTCAGATTGTGAGCCAATTTTAGATTCTTCTGCTGGTGTTGGTGAGAATGCAGATCTTCTCCTCTGCATGTAACGCAGGTTTTCTTTGCTTGTCCATTTTTCATAGCAATTTGAGTGCCATTTAACATCCACGGTTGCCAAACTGTCAAAATCTGATTTTAAACGTTCGTATACTTCATCTCATCGGAGTTCCAGTGCGGCAACAAGTGTCTGTATGGAGGTATCTCGGGCTTTCCTCAGTGTCTCGTTTGAGTCCATCTGACAAATTATGCACTTGTGAAAGTTAGTCAACTTCTGTCTCTTTACAGGTAAAAGTTGCACTACTGCCTGACTCTCTGAACTGGCCATTGCTTCAGTTGGCTAGTAGGATTCTTTCAGATGTTCAATCTGGAATGACACAGAAAAGCAACTATGTTAACCCACAGCCTCTTTTACCATCATTATTTACATGACATTATTAAACTTTATTTTTGTAATTATCGAGTCCACAAAAATTTCATAAAAAATAGACTAACACAGCATTTTTTTAGTCCAGCAGCATGAACCTGTGAAAAATTCAATTGTTCAACACCCACTACAGAAAAGTTTGACTTGACAACTTAGTGTGCTCGAAAAGTTGCCTAAAATATAAAAAAAGCTCATAATATTTGATTTGTTTGTGATTTTTACCTCTTGTGGTTGTACAGTTGAATGAATATCGACATTTCTGTACATATTCTGAAAGAGAATTATAATACGAAGCCAATGATACCTCAACATTGAAAATTGGTTGAGTCTCGACAAAGATATTCACGTTTACGTTACCCCTCCCCTAAATTTTGCGAGCCCACAGTGACCCTCTTGGTAAGTACCCTTGGTATGTATAATGGTCTATAGAATTTTAATGATACCACAATTTGAAACCACATATTACCTGGAGGTGTTCTATAGGGTCTATTCTACCACTCCGTCAAGTCAAACCTTTTCTGTAGGGAGTGTTGAACGATTTCATTTTTTTCAGGTCCTTGCTCCTGGACTATTAATACAATGGCGATTTCGATGAAACTTGGTTGGTAGGTTCATACCATGACCGAGTTGTGTGCAAATGAGAACCGTTGCTATGGACACCACCGTTGCCTAGCAACGGGACTTTTAAATTTTAGAAAAATCATAAAAAATTAATTTTTTCAAAAATCGGGCCACGAGCGACTGTGGGCAGTACATTCAGCCATATTGTCAAAAATTTCCAGCCGGATCCTGTGAAAACTGTCGGAGAAGATAGACTTTGAATGAACCCTGGTCGAAAACAATAAAAAAAACGAAGTTCGTTATATCTCAGAGACTATGAGTCAGATATACATGAAACTGGTATGGTAGGTTCATGGTATGTCCTAGTTATGTGTTAGAAAGAACCGTTGCTATGGACCCCTCTGTTGCCTAGCAACGGCCGAAAAACCTCTAAATGTGGGGGTATTTTAATGAAAAAACAATCTGCAGAATTAACCCTTGAAGCGAGAATCATGAATTTTCTTGTGCTTAATCCTCAGGTCATTCCCCATCGAACGGGCCCATCGCGTCAGGTTCTATTGGGTAGTCGACTACCCATATCCGCCTACCGGCTTGTTTGTCTGTCTGTTTGTTTGTCACATGGTTTTTGGCCAGTTTTCAAGCAATCGTTTTGAAAATTTTGGTGTGTGTTGGTGACCGGCCAAGGACACCAACGCTAAATTTTGGTGAAGATCCGAATCAAGATTAATCTGAATTTTTTTGGTGATTCTTCAACATTGAGAAATAGGGCCAAAAACGATATATAGCTCAATATCTCAAAAGGTTATGGACGGATTCACATAAAACTTGGTTGACAGGTTGGGAGTGCAACTTGGAAGAATTGATTCAATGGTGAAGAATCAGTTAAAAATTAAATAATTCCTCTGTCCAGATCAAGATTCAGATCTTCACTAAAATTGGCAGATGGGGCTAAAGACGATTTTGCATGATATCTCAAAAAGTTGGATGGATTTGGATGAAACTTTGTGATCAACTTGGGTGTGTGAAAAGGACTAATTGATTCGATTTTGATGAAGATCTGGATTCGATAATTTTTAAGTGATTTTTTCCCCGTTAATAGTTGTGGCCAAAAACGGTATATAACATGATATCTCAAAATGTTATGGAAGGATTTGGATTAAACTTGGTGGATGGGTTGGGTGTGTAACAAGGACAAATTGATTCAATTTTACTGAAGATCCAGATCTGAATAAAAGACTTTTAAAATTTTTTTAGTGATTCTTCACCATTGAGAGATTGGGCCAAAAACTATAAATAGCATGATATCTCAAAAAGTTGTGGACGGATTTTGACAAAACTTGGTGGATGAGTTGGATAGGTGACAAGAATATTCTGATTATCCCCGAACAGGGAGGGGGCGTGGGGAGGGGGTATTGTAATCGGCTCTGTCTGTCCGTCACGCTATTTCCTCCTAAACGGTTCTGCAGAAATTCACCAAATTTTGTCATTATGATCACCAAATGGCATGAAGGTGAAAGGGCAGTATAATTTTGGTCCCTTTCCCTGTGGCAGGGCCAAAAGGTCAAATACCAACAGATGAAATTACGTGCACTTTTTTAAGCTTTAAAAAAAATGAAACATTGTATATACAATCAACATTGGGGTCGCATGAAATATGTAACGATTGGGGGGATTTTGGGGGATTTCACCTCTGGTTCATGCCCCAGGGGGTGGGAACTTGTCACAGGGGTCAAAATGGGAAACATTTTTTATCCTCAAAATTTGATATTGGTTCATTCCTGTTGGAACTTTTAGCTATCTTTCAACTTTGCTTTCGGTGGGAAGCATGAGGATTTGCGATGGTGCACCACAGACTTCGCTCTACAGGGCGAGTCATAAGTCCCAGGACACGGTTTTCGCCGCTTGTACAAGATTTGTTTTTCCATCTACCAGGGTGAGCCATAAGCCCCAGGAATAATAACATATTTCAGTAATAACAGTAATACATAATAACAGGAGTAATAATAAAATATTTGTCATACAACAATTCCAATACTTCCTGAGACATTGAGTGCATCCGTATGCGTTTTCATCGTCTTGTTTGTGTTTCTCCTCTCATGGTTCCACACCACTGCTACCAGCTTGTCTTCCACTGTAACTGGACTGGTGTCTGCCATCTTGGTTTAATGTATTATTTGTATTATCTGGAAAAAAACAAACAAACTATAATTACATGGTATAAACAAATCTTGTGTAAGCAGCTAAAACCGTGTCCTGGGACTTAAGACTCGCCCTGAAGTTAGATTTTGGTTTCGGTCTGGATGCAGATCCGGCCTATCAGTGGGATACAAAATGTAAACTGTTCAGCCTGGCGGAAGTATGTGCTCTAAGTGCCGTTCTAGTTTCACCTGTTTTTATGTTCTCCTTCACAAAAAAAACTGAAATAAGAGAGAACAAGAAGGGCACTCTTCGACATCGTGACATTTCCAGATATGCCTCCACACAAATTATTCCATCATTACGCATACTTGTACCAAGTTTGATTTAAATCTGAACCCTGATTCAAAATATGAAATAATTCCAGCTGCCAGATCATGCGTCCGATCAGGATGAAATTTAAATCGTATATTTCCCGTCACTACTAGATTATAATTATGAGGTTTCACTACGATAGATGAAGCGGTTCAAGAGAAAGAATTTTAAAAAGATTTTCGTTCAATGCAATATGGCTGCCAGACCATGTGACCTTTTAATTATTCGTGAACACTCTGGTATCCGCAAAGCTTGGGGAACATGTGGGTGAAGTTTCCCCTCAATCTCACCTGGTAGCGGCTGGATAAGACAACCAGGGAACCACTCACTGGTAGGCATGGATGCCCCACAAAATATATAATGGAGAAGAAAGTAAATGCCTATGGATTTTTTTTTTAATACCATGAACAAACTTTGGTACATCGCAGGTGATAAAGGTTGTGGTCAAGTTTCATCGAAATTGTGTGTAGTTTCATTGAAGAAAACAAATACATATTTTGGGGGCAACCCCCACGTAGAATCACTAAGACCACCAATTGTTTTTTATTGTCATGAACAAACTTCAGTACATCACGGGTGATAAAGGTTGTGGTCACATTTTATCGGAATTGTGTGTGTAATTTCTGAGAAGAAAGCAAATACCTATTTTGGGGTCAACCCCCATATAGACCACCATAAACCCTCATTTTTTTTTTATTCCATGAACAATTTTGGTACATTACGGGTGAGTGATGAAGGTTGTGGTCAAGTTTCATCGGAAGTGTGTGTGTGTGTGTGTGTGTGTGTGTGTGTGTGTGTGTGTGTGTGTGTGTGTGTGTGTGTGTGTGTGTGTGTGTGTGTGTGGTTTCTGAGAAGAAAGCAAATACCTCTTTTGAGGGCAACCCCCCTGTAGACACTCTTCGACCCCAATTTTTATTTTTATTTTTTAAAATGCCATGAACAATCTTTGGTACATCACGGTTGTTGAAGGTTTGGTCAAGTTTCATCAGAATTACATGTGCAGTTTCTGTGAATAAAGCAAATACCTATTTTGTGCTGAACCCCCCTCCCCGACCCACCCCCTCCCCGTAAACCCCTTTAGACCTCGTATTTTTTATTGCATGAACAAACTTTGTTACATCATGGGTGATGAAGGTTGTGATCAAGTTTTTATTGAAATTGTGTGTGTCGTTTTGGAGAAGAAACCAAATACATATTTTGGGGGGCACTCCCTGACACTCGCTTAGACCCCGATTTTTCTAATGTCATGAACAAACTTTGGTACATCATGGGTGATGAAGGTTGTGGTCACGTTTCATTGGAATCGTATGTGTAGGTTTCGGAGAAGAAAGCAAATACCTCTTTTGGGGTGTAACCCCCCTTACACCACCTTCGAGTCCGATTTTTCTCATGTCATGAGCAAACTTTGTTACACCATTGGTGATGAATGTTGTAGTCAAGTAACACCGGAATTGTGTCATTTTTGAAAAAAAAAGCAAATATCTCTTTCGGGGGGGGGGGGGCACCCCCCCACCGTAAACTCCCTCCATAGACCCCTCCCTCAGACCCCAATTTTTATTATTATTATTATTTTTTTTTTTACTTTTATTTTTATTTTCAATGGCGTGAACAAACTTTGGAACATGCACGGTGATTAACATTGTGGTAAAGTTTCATTGAAATGGTATGTGTAGTTTCAGAGAAGAAGTTGAAAGTATTTGTGGACGGACGGACGGACGGACGACGCGCCATCCCATAAGCTCCCCAGAACTGCGTTTCAGGTGAGCTAAAAAAAAAAAAAACATGAAAAATGCAGTGGCCTGCAAAAGTATTCACCTCCTTCCAATAATGCCACATTTAGATGAATTACGAATGATGTAGTCTAAACGTTTTTTTCTGAATGAACTTATTTACTAATAACTGAAGAGATCAAACTAAACACTGTTATAGTTGAAGGAGGTTACATGTCAGGAATACCCGCAAAAAAACATGTGCAAATCAAAATTCATTGGTTGCGAAAGTGTTCAGCCCCTTCAGACGGTACTTGATGGAAGCACCTCTTACAGCAACGACTGCTCTGAGTGTTTTTGGGTCGATCAATGCCAGCTGTGCACAGTGATCGTCGATGGACTGCAAACTTCAAGTCTCACCAAAAATGTTCAATTGGGTTCAAGTCAAGACTTTGACTGAGCCACTCAAGAACATTTATTTTCTTCTTATTCAGCCACTCCCGTGTGGCTTTTGCTTTTGTACTTCAGATCATTGTCCTTCTGAAATGTGCATCTCCTACCCAGTTTCAGATTCATGGCTGACTCAAGCAGGTTTTCATCAAGGATTCTCCTGTTTTTTGCACTGTCCATTGTCCTTTCTATCCAGACAAGCTTGCCAAGCCCTGCTGATGAAAGGCAGCCCCATAACATGATGCTGCCACCACCATGCTTGACACTAAGGATCTTGTCAACTTGGCGATGTGCAGTGTTAGGCTTGTGTCAGATATAACTCTTTGAATTAATACCAAAAACTTCAATTTTAGTCTCATCTAACCACAAAACTTTCCTCCACATGCCTGCATTTCTTCTTCTTTCGTGTGGTCCAATCGTCAGTCATTCAAGATGTAAACCTAGCAGATCTCAACTATTCTCGGGCCTGCTGATCTAGCTGTGCAAGAGCGTTCCAACCTCCTACCAACTGGTGGATGGGACACTTTTCCACCAAGTGTTCTGCAGTCTGGGGCTTTCCGCAATCACAGCTTGCTGTGTCAGCCAGGTTCCAGGTATACATGCAAGCCTTAAAGCGTCCAATGCCTATATGCAATATGTTCAAGCGGCACCACTCCTTTCTTGTAAGTCTGCAGCCAGCCAGCAGCAGTTTGCCTTCAGATCACCTTATTTTCCACTCTGAGAGGAGCCACTGTTGGCTGCTCTCCGAGTTGTCAGCCTTGATGGAAGACTGGACTGCCCTGCTGAAAGGTTTCTAACTCTTGAGTCGTTGAGTTTACAGTAGTTCGTGCATTTTGTTGTCGAGGGCATGAACTTCAGAGTCAAAAGCTTTAAGTGCAGCACGTCTAGTTGCTGCTTCTCGCCTTTGGTGGTGAGGTGGGATGCCAGCGAGCAAAGGTAGGTGGTGGATGGGTGTTGGTCTGAAGCAGCCATTGAATACTCTTCGGGCAGAATTCAGCTGGACATCCACTTTCCTCGTATGCATGCTTCTGCCCGAAGCAGCAACACAGTTCTCTGCTGGAGCATGCACCAATGCCAATGTGGTGGAGCATAGGGTTATGAAATCTCCTCTCCAGTCATAACCTTCTCGTTTCCTTAGCAGGTTGACTCTTGCTGCCGTTTTTCCAGCGACATCTTCAGCATGCTTGTGGAAAGTAAGGGCTCTGTCCAAGTTAATTCCAAGGTAGGTCGGTGTGTTGGTAAAAGGAATTAGAGTACCATTCGATCAAACTTGTCGTTGTCTATTGGTGTCCGTATTACTCAGGTGAAAAGCTGAGCAGGTGATCTTCTCCACCTAAAGAGGGAGTTGCTATTGATGGTAATCGGTGTGCATTGTGTAAATATCACACGACAAGGCTTGCTCTATGCTCTGAAAAGTGTCACAGGTCTTTCGGATGGCTAAGTCATCTGCATATGCCATTTTCATACCAGAAGTGTGTGGCAAGTCAGCTGTATAGATGTTGAAAAGTGCCAGAGCAAGAACAGACACATGGCTGCAGTATCATGAAGATGTTTTTTGCAAACTCCATCTGAGCTTTTAGATATCTCTTTTTTCAATAATGGCTTCTTTCTTGCCAGCTGTCCAAAGAGGCCAGCTTTTTGAAGAGAACTGGATCTTGTTGTTTGATGAACATTGACCCCCATCTCAGACATAGAGCCTTGCAGATCTTTTCAAAGTCTTTGTTGGATTTACAGTGACATCCCGGACCGGGACTTTCGTGTGTGTGTGTGTGTGTGTGTGTGTGTGTGTGTGTGTGTGTGTGTGTGTGTGTGTGTGTGTGTGTGTGTGTGTGTGTGTGTGTGTGTGTGTCAGTCACCTCCATAACTCCAAAACCATGAAATTGAGCAGCCTGAAACTTTGCACGTATACGAAGAAAACTCCAAGGAAGTGCATGAGTAAAAATTGGGTGTTTTAGTTCATTAAAACACCCCTTTTGAAGATAATTAATGGCCTTATTTAATAATATCCTTTATCAAGCGCATCCTCGGCCACCACTCTCTATGGGGTCTTTAGGGCCATCCTGGATTACCTCGCTGTGCTCTGAAACCGCCATGTTTTTTAGCCTGCTCAACCATGCATTGCCTTGGAACAGGCTGCAATGATTTCTTCATGATAAAGTTTGTTTTTGTCTTTTTCACTTTCCTCTCATATTATCAAATGCCTTGATCATCATAACGACAAATCGCTGGATACATTGCAATGCTTATGAATGCCCAGAAATGCCAGCGTTCATGGCTTTATTTCATTTCCACACATGCCATATCTTTATGCCTGGTGTTGGCTTAACGGTTAGGGTGGCAGGCTTTGGATCCTAGGGTCCTGAGTTGAAATCCCACTCAGCTGTTGAATTAATACCAGGTGGGGTTAACTTGGCCTGTCATCCTTCTAAGGTTGGCAAAATAAGTGCCAGCATGCTGGTATACGAAGTCCGTCTAAAAAGTAACGGGGCTGAGCCTGCTGTGTGCTCCACTTACACAACTTGAATGAACGGGTTACGTCACAGTCTTTTGCAACATTCCAGGAACATATATGATTGGTGATGGTTGACCGCTCATTGTGTGATTTTTTTTACAGGTCGTGCTTTACACGTTGTCTTGTTTGAGTCATCGCGCTATGAGTAGTGAGCAGAAAGCGAATCTGAAGTTTCTTGCCAAGCTTGGCAAAACACCTTCCGAATCCTTCGCAATGCTGCAGCAAGTCTACGGGGATGAAACGATGTCACGTACATGTGCATTTGAATGGCACAAGAGGTTCAAAGAAGGACAGGAGGAGGTTGAAGACTATTCACGGTCTGGAAGACTTTCAACGAGCAGAACTGCGGAAAACATCGAGCATGTGAAGCAGATGGTACGTGCAGATCGTCGACCCACGGTGCAGATTATTGCTGAGGAACTTTCCATCAACAAGGACACTGTCTGGAGCATCATCACTGAAAATCTCGAAATGCGTAAGGTGTGCGCAAAGATGGTCCCCAAGTTGTTGTCCGAGGACCAGAAACAGCAAAGAGTCACCGTCTGTCAAGACATTATAGAGCGCCTCGAGGACGATCCAGACCTGCTCGGGAGAGTCATTACTGGCAATGAACCATGGATATTCGAATACGATCCCGAGACCAAACGGCAGAGTCATCAGGGGAAAAGTCCAGCATCACCAAGACCAAAGAAAGCAAGGATGTCGAAGTCGAAGGTCAAGGTGATGCTCATCGTGTTTTTTGACATCAAGGGCATCATCCACTTTGAGTTTCTACCACAGGGTCAAGCAGTGAATCGATATGTGTGCAGGAAGATCCTCCAGCACCTCATGAGATCAGTCCGGGACAAGAGGAGGGATCTGTGGGAAAACAACGCCTGGGTGCTCCACCATGACAACGCCCCTGCTCACAGTGCTCTGAGCATCCGACAGTTTCTGTTGGAGAGGAACGTGCCAACTCTGGAGCAACGCCCGTATTCGCCAGACTTGGCCCCTTGTGGTTTTTTTTCTCCTATACCCCAAGCTCAAGGATGTGATCAAGGGGACCCGATTTCCTGTTGTGGAGGCCATCAAAAGGGCCGTGACGACGGAGCTCCAGAGGATTCCAGAAGAAGCCTTCCGGGGATGCATCGGAGCATGGAAGAAGTGGATGGACAAGTGTGTGAGATTGGAGGGAAACTATTTTGAAGGGGACAAGCTGTGATTTCAATATATTTTTGGAATAAAATTTCTGTGAAGTCAGTCCCGTTACTTTTTAGATGGACCGCGTACTGTGTCAGAGTGGTGACCCGTCTAGGAGTGCCCAATAGCCAAGGACACTGCTTAAGCAGCACCAACGCTCTGCACAGAGCATGGTCTCAATCTCCTCCTCCTCCATATCTTTGAGAATCTCTTCAACTAAGCCAAATTACAAAATTTAAGCTCCAGAATTTAACTTAGCAGTAGTTCCGACTGCTAAAAAAACGTGTTCATTTGTCTAATTCGGAGATAGTTTGGACATTTGGATATGGCTATCGCTCGCCAAACATCCTTATCAACCGTTTAATTGGAGTGCTTACTTGATTGCTTAAGCTGCTTGCCAAGCACCCTACAGTCAAAGGTGGTGCAGTTCGTGCTCTGATCGGGATGTGCAGTCAGCAGTTGCTACAAGGTAAAGGTACATATATGGGTATATTTTTGCCCTCGCCAGAGGAGAGGGAATTGCATTTGGGTCGGTTTTGTGTTTTGTTTGTCCGTCTGTCTGTCTGTTTCTTTGTTGCCCATTTGGGTCCGTTTATTTGTTTGTCCGCACAGAACTTTAGTGTTTTTCTCCGCAACCGTTTGTCGGATTGAGACGAAATTTTCACCATAGGAGTGACTACTCATGTAGAATATATTAATTAAAATTATGTCATAGGTCACGTGGTGTGGCAGCCGTGTTGGAAAAATGGAAAAAATTTGGACCTTTGTATCTCTGAAACCACAGCAAGGAAAAAATTGAAACTCCTCATGTGAAATAAGTGATTTTTTTTCTGACGTCATAGGTGCCTTCCTTATGACGTTATAATTGCATATGTAGAACGCTATGGACCAATTTTCTGGAGACCAATTTATCCCGAGATGACTTTCAAAAAATTTCAATCAGTATAAAAAATTTTGAGGGTCATCTTGGGGTAAATTGGTCCACAGAAAAAAAATTTGATGACATCATCAGTCATGTGATTTGGCAGCCACATTGTTGATTAAAAAAAAAAAAAAAAACTTCAAAAATCTTCTCTTAAATGGCTGAACAGATCGAGGCGAAACTGCACATATGACTGCATTGACCGCATATCCATGAGGAACAAAACGTTCACACATATGGCATCATTAGTCACATAGACAAGAGGTCAACGATTGACCGTATCCTTGCACTTCGTGTCCTCACCGAACGCAGACGAGAGTTTTGGCAGGGGCTGCTTGCAGCCTATGTTGATCTCTGTAAAGCGTTTGATTCAGTGAATCGGGATGTCCTCTGGAGGATTCTTGGTCTTCGTGGGGTGCCACCAAAACTGATCGATCTGATGTCTGAACTCTACTCTGGTACTGAGAGTGCTGTGAAGTGTGGTGGTACCATCTCTGACTTATTTCCAGTTGTTACTGGAGTTCGTCAGGGATGTGTACTGGCCCCCACACTTTTCAGCACTTGTATGTACTGGATTCTAGGGAGGATGTCGGAGAGATCAAGTTGCGGTGCGTCATTTGGGAATGTCAAGATCTCGGACCTTGACTTTGCAGATGATGCAGTCATCTTTGCGGAGACTTTAGACATCCTCTTGGGGGCCCTCGAGGTGCTGAATGAGGAGTCTGAGCCATTGGGATTACGGGTTTCTTGGGTCAAAACTAAGATCCAGGCTTTCGGTGACATCTTGGATGCTGCTGTCCTGTCTGTGTCTGTTTGTGGTGAGGATGTTGAGGTCGTGGAGAGATTCACTTACCTTGGCAGTGATATTCATGTCTCTGCTGGCTGCGAGTCAGAGGTCAATAGACGTCTGGGTCGGGCCTTGGGGAGTCATGGATTCACTGGATCATGGGGTGTGGCGCTGCCGGTACCTGTGCGGGAGGACGAAAGTCCGAGTCTTCAGGTCCTTGGTACTTCCAGTCTTGCTCTATGGGTGCGAGACTTGGACTCTGACCAAGGATCTGAGACGGAGACTTAATTCCTTTGGTACCAGGTCTCTTCGGAGAATCCTTGGCTATCGCTGGTCGGATTTTGTGTCCAACGAGCGGTTGCTGAGAGAGACTCGGATGAGATTTGTTACCTGCATAGTCCGTGAGCGTCAGTTGCGGCTGTATGGACATGTGGCTCGTTTTCCTGACTCTGATCCTGCTCACCAGATTCTCTCAGCGAGGGAGTCTCATGAGTGGAGGAGGCCAGTGGGTCGACCACGTTCCTCATGGTTGCAACAGGTTGACCATCATCTGAAGGAGATGGGGATGGGCCTGGCATCTGCCTGGGGGATGGCCAGACGGAGGCCCCTGGAGTACCGGCGGAAAGTGGACGCAGCGACGTGCTGTTCTGGCACATGCTCCCATACCTGACCTGAGTCACATAGCTTGGCAGCCATATTGGATTGACCCAAAACCTATAAAAAATCTTCGCCAGAACGGCTGGACAGATCGAGGGGAAACTGCACACAAATGTTCCCCAAGCCTTGGGGTTACCAGGGCATCTATGAATAATTGATGTCACATGGTCTGGCAGTCATATTGGATTAAGCGAAAAGCTTTTAAAAAATTCTTTCTCTTGAACTGCTTCATAAATCGATGTGAAACTTCCCAATTATTATCTTGTTGCGATGGGGGAATATATGTTATAAATTTCAACTTGATCGGGTGCATGGTGTGGCAGCCAGAATTATTTAATTTCTTTGATCTCGATAATTTTTGAATTTATTTATTTTTTGATTAAAGAGCAGGTTGCGGGTCACCAAACATGTTCTGAAAATTTATCAATATGATTATATGTGCATTAAATAGTTCGATGCAAACTATTGTGGTTGCCTAACTATGGGGAAATTAATGAAATTTAACTCCGAAGTTGTTATTTCTCGAGGCTGTTGAAAAAAAACAGCTGCGTGCCATATATGGATGGTGACGTCACGTTCTCCAAAACAAAGCGGATGCTCACTCGCTCATTGAAGAAGTGTCCAGTTCAGCGGGCCGTTCTTTTGCTTTTATTGAGCTTGCAACTGTCTATATCATCCTTTTTTATTTTGAATTATTGTAGAACAAAGTTATTTAGATATTTGTACATCATACCTCGTACGTGTGTCGTCGTCATGTTTTGCGAAAATGGCTGGAAAACGGGTAATCGTTCCCACCGATTCCCGAAGGAATCAAACAATCGCCGGCAGTGGATAAGATTTGTACAAACAAAACGGGAGAATTTCCCCCCAAAGAAAATGGGTAAAGAGGACCCTTTGGATAGACTTGTCATTTGTGGTGACCATTGCACAGCCGAGGATTACGAAGGCATAAACACCTCTGATCACCACTCTGTAAATATGAGTTGTTGGTTGACAAGTTCTCCAGATACTGCTCTGTCACAGAATCAATTGTTGAGTTTAAGTGAGAAAAACCTAGAAATGTATTCTTAAAGAGTACATGGAAAAACACATAAATATACTTTCTGAAAAACACAACCATGAAAAAAATTCTCAACAAATCAACTTATTGTTGATTAAATGACTTTTTTTTAACAGCATCAGCAAATTGGGCTATTTCATTTCAATTGTAAAAAATTGATCAATTTTCCACTTTTTTTTTCTAAATTTGGTAGAATATTTCCCAATGAGGCTAAACATGTTTTGGTATTTATATGCCACAACAGTCTCTTGAAAGTTTGGGTTTGTTCTAACTGTTCACTTTCGCTGGGGTCAAGCTCAGCTGTCAGAAAGACTTCAACGCCAAGGCTACAGTGTATAATATATTTGGGTCCATTATTGATTCATTCTATTTCTGACTCTTGAGTGACGAGAGGGTTGGTGGTGGTCGTATGGCAGCTTACTTAGCTGCTGGGGTAGCTATCGTTTCTTGAAGCATGACTGTGTCGCTGATGCAGTGCCCCTCTACCAGTACGCACACTGGAACTGGTACTCATTTCACCAACCTCGGAAGGATGACAGTCTGAGTCAACCCCCTGGTGTATTAATTCAGCAGCCGACGGGGCTTGAACTCAGGACCCTAGGATCCCAAGCCACCACCCTAACCACTGAGCCAACACCAGGCTACTAGAGGGTGAAAAAAATTATTATATCAAGTCACAGACGAATCAAACTTTACATTATTTTATGCATCGAACAAGAAAATGAAAATCTACAAACCAATCTGTCTGGTGGAGTCTTTCAGTGTGAACTGCCGGGCAGTCAATCCTGCCACTTGTACACGAAATAGGCCGTTTTCTGGCACTTGCAAGTCGCTCAAATTTATATGGCTCAGGGCCAGAAACTCCAGAGTATAAATTCCCATCATCCCCCGACTCGTCCTCGGCAATATCGGAATGAAAACACTCAATTTCATCGCCGCTGAAATCACTCTCTGATTCGCATCTTGCCATTGTTCACACGCTGTTTCCGAATGTTCACGAAGTTTTCGGAGAACGTGACATCATAGCATCTTCAGTAAATTCCGCACTGTTTTTCGATCACTGACAAAAGTTTTGACTTGAAAGTTAATTTTAGCATATTTTGAGTTTCAAATGTAAGAAAATAATTCCCCAACGATTATTAATGTGCTTACAACCTTCGAATCACGTGAAGTGATCAGCGACCCAAAACCTGCTCTTTCAGGCTCACTTTGCTGTGCGTGGATGGGTTTGAGGGTAGAGATGTAGCAGCTGAAACCTGAATCCTATCTGGGTTCCTCCTGATGACTTCATCTTTGCTTTTTCCTTGTTTGGGCTCCTTCTGATGACTCCAATGCAGTGCTGTACCTACAGTACAGTATTTGGTTTTCCATTTTATTTGAATTTAATTTATTTTAATCCTATTCTGAATTCAGTTTAATAATAATAAACATCATGGGTCAGGGTCAAGTGTCCGATCAAAGCGGGGTTGCATGAAAGCGGGACGTCTTGAGACCCGGTCATCACTGCCAGCAGTTATAAAGCACGGCAGTTCTAGTTATGTCTCTTAATTACAGAACACACCTGTACACAAACACTACACAAAATACACCACACAAAATGATGGTGGTTGTCTTGACGGACTATCCCCTCACACTGCCTTACCTTGCCCTTCCCTCGTGCTGCTTTCCCTTGACATATCCGGACGGTGGTTATGTCCGGACAGTTGTTATCTTCAGATGTGTCCGGACGGTGGTCATGTCCAGACAGACTCTCCCCTCATGCTGCCTTCCCTTGTCCTCCCCTCATGCTGTCTTCCTTTACCCTCCCATCATGCTGCCTTGCCTTTCCATACCACTCCTCGCTCCCCCCTCCTTCCTTGCTCCCCCCTGCTTCCTCGCTCCCCCCTCCTTCCTTGCTCCCCCTCCCTCCTCGCTCCCCCTCTTTCCTCTCCATCTTCTCCCTCCCGTCACCCTACTCCCTCCTTTCCCCCTTCTCTCCTTTTCACTCCCCGCCCCCTTTAATATTCTCATCAGCAAAGTGACAGGTTGTAGTTGCTAAAACCAGTCAGTTGTTTCACCTTTTCAGTCTTGAATCCCCCAGCAAGAATCAATTAATGACCTTGTGGTAGATTCTCTTTTTCAACTTCACACCAACTCTCTGACAGAAATTCAGCAAGAATAGCCTTGTGTTCAGTGGATTTGACAAGTACTTACAGAATTTCACTGCTTTGGAATGGGTGTGTTGCTTCCCAGGATTCAAATTTCAAATTCTGTTGTTTTCCTCTGTCGTTGTCATTCAATGTTCTTGTTGGACTCTCACCTGTCATATCGATCTAATCCAACATCGACACGATTGCAGACATTTTTTCTGAGCTGAAAGGGAGCTACAGAATACATCTTCTCTGATAAATGTCGAAAGTTTTGAGCACCAGGTGTAGGGCTGGATTTACCATGTGGGGGGCCTTGGGCACAATGATTGTGGAGGGCCCCCAAAGTTGGAGATTAATCAACAACTTAAATTATTCCTGCTTTTTAATCAACAACTGAACTTATATCTATAGATTTGGCAGATCCTGATCAGGAATGATTTGGCAAAAATGTTCACAAATTACAATTAAATCCAACAATATGACAAGATGGATGGATTGTTATTGATATGGCTGGTGACTTATCTATGAGCTGATGACTTATCTATGAGCTCATTCTAAAATCAAATCACAAAAATGCTGTTGCTACAAGAGTAAGAGATAGAGATGGACTAATATAAGAAAATAACAAACGACGCGCTGTCATTAATCATACTACGAACTTCGACTAAAAATCTTCAAACTTCGAAAAACCCTCTGGGCAAGAGAAATCCAAAATGGTGATTAATAGCCGACTTCCAGCGACTGCAAATATACGGCAGTCGTCCACATCAATGAACATACACACGGTGCCTTAATCAATGGAAAGCTTCCTGCGCGACTTCGCGGCAGCGAATTCGGATATGATACTGTCAACCTGCATGGAATTGAGCACATCGGATTCGGTTGAAATGATGGTCAGAATGACCAGTCTCTGCTGCCCCATCGTGGAGCGAAGATGGTTCTTGATAAGTTTGAGTTTCGAAAACGAGCGCTCCCCGGAGCAGTTCGACACCATCAGTGAGAGGTAAATCCGAAGCAGCACTTCCACGTTTGGGAAAGTATCGGTGAGTTTTCGCTCGATGAGAAAACTCTACATCTCGAGTTCAGTACGGCCCGAGTCTGGCTCTGACTCCTTCATCGTGGCTTGGAACTGAATCATTTCTTCTGTGAGGTCAGGTGATAGATCTTCCCGATACAGCTCGACGAGCTTCGAGCATGACTCTCGAATCTGCTCCACTTCGAGTTGAACAAGAGCACGCAGGAATCCAAATCTGTCGCTCATCTTGCTGTAAGCGTTTGTACGATTTTCCAACTGCGACAGCAGTACATCGATCACTGCAACGTATCCACTGATGCGAAAGAACTCCTTGGTGTCTAGTTCTACTTCTGGAGTGTGTCCATAGTCCAAGGGAGCGAGGCGGACATTACGCTTTCATCTACGCGATCCGCGAGTGAATTCCTCCGTACCTGAGCGCTCCACTCCGTCAACAACGAATGTATCAAACTGATCGCGTAATGACTGCACGAAGCTCGCCAGTGACTTGAGGAGCTGCACAGCTGTGTTGAGATCGGTAGCTTGCGACTGAAGGGTTTTACTCGTACGATCAAATCTACCAAGGACAGTAGACCAGAAACCAGCCTAGAACCCTATCTCGAACGTGCACATCGTTTGGTGAAGTGTCTCGGCGGTGTTTCTTGTTTCACTATTCAGTTGTTCATCGTTTGCGATTTCATCGAGGACATCCATGATTTCGCTGTAACCGTCTACAAGAGCTCGGGTTGCATCAGAATGAGCCGACCAGCGAGTGTCGCTGAGGCGCTTTGGTACTTGCAGACCTTTGGCTTTCAGGGCGTCAAATAATCTGACGTAGCGCGACGTGGAAGCTGTAAAAAATACATACACTTGTTCCACGGATTCAAAGAATGCTGCTGCAGGTCCACAGCATCCCAAGGCCGACTGACCGACTAAGTTCATTGAGTGCGTCACGCATGGCACAAATATTGCGAGAGGGTTCTCCTGTTGGATCATTCCCTGCATCCCGTTGTATCGGCCACTCGTATTAGATGCGTTATCGTAAGATTGTCCTCGGCAGTTAGCGATGTCCAATCCAGTGGCTTTCAAAAAATCCAGTAATGCCATCACTTGCTGGAGTGCAGTGTGTCCTGTGTTGCTCAGAAAGGTCATGAAACGCTCCACTGGAGCTTCGTTCTCGATGTATCGTAGAAGAACTGTGAGCTGTTCAATGTGGTTTATGTCAGGAGTAGAATCGACTGACACAGAGAAGTATTTTTCCTCTTTCACACGAGCGATGATGTTATCCAGAAAAGATTTTCCGATGATGGAGATTAACTCTTCACATGTCGTAGATGATAAGTAGTTGGTGTGGCCACTACCTTGGTTGGCATATTTCTGAATGTGCTGCACCAAAAATGGATCGTATTCCACAAGTAATTCCATTAAACCAAGGTAGTTACCGTTCGTCCATGACCCAACAATTTCATCAGATCCACGGAACGCCAGACCACGTTCAGCAAGAAATGATATCACGCTCACACTTCGTTTCAGAACCTCCCTCCAAGAGGACGCAATCTCACTTACCTGTTTGACGAGTTCAGTGTCCACACGACCTGCGGATGTTGCTCTGTCTGACAAGCGGATGATATTCGCATAATGCACATGCGAACGCTCATGCACCTCGATAGAACGACTGGTATGCTTCCAGTCGTTGAATCCTTCCCCGCCCAGGGCAGTCGCGCCTCCAAAGAGCTTGCAAGTGATGTAGTACAGTTTGCCGGTTGATATGGAGAAGCAAAGCCAGGACCTTTTCACGGACTCTCCGTTTTGTAGTCTATGGTAAAAAGATTCTTGGACCAGCAGCGTTTCCTACCTTCAACGAACTGTATGGATGAATCAAAGGGACCAGTCGAATTCTGCAGGGGCTCCAAATCTCGTCATGCCCAGTAGTCGATCATCTGATGACGGTCGCTCAGGAGGCCAACTTCCAATGTCATTGGCAGAACCAGGTCCATGATCAGTCAGTATATCTCGCGCTTCTTCATCTGATGCATGTTCTTCATCGGTGGAACCTTCCGAGATGTTGGGAGAATCTAGACGCGGGGGTTGCGTTGCCAAATCCGCTTGTTCTGTCTCTGTTGGTGTTCCAGCCTCTGTCATGGACGAATCGCCTGTTTGTGCAGGAGTGAAAAACTCTGAGACTTTCCAGGTCTTGTCGACGACGGCCTTGTGTCTTTCATCTTTTTCCTTGGAACGTTTCCGCTTTTGAGCACCACTGTCATATTTCCGTGGAGCCCTGGATTTGTGCCTGTCTTCACCGAAGCCGCTCATTGTGGTTTCTGCAGCTGGTAGGTATCGAGTAACTGAGATATCGTCAGAGTGCACGTGGGACGTACCAGAATCACGAACAAGTATGTCTCACACACCTGGAACTTAGAAAGTCACACCATGTTACTGTGCTGTGCGTGCCAGTAAGTAGGGTACTGACAGCGTTCCCTGACAGCTGCAGTTTCAGTGTGTACAATACTACCCCTGCCGGCCATGTGCTGTGCTGGCCTGGCCTAGTTTTACCACGTCGACTTTCACCTTTTCACCTCTCCTCTGGCTGGACCTCTGTATTCCGTCTGTGCTTGCTGGGCTCTGGCTGGCAGTGCCGTAGTTAGTTGGCCACGCTCAACCATCCGAAGCATCGATGATCGATCCAAAAAAAGATCCGAATGCGGGCCCCCAGTGCCCGAGGCTTGCCCCGGGAATTTTTGACCACGTTGGATCCATTCTGTGGACCGTGGAAGAAACGGCTTGAAAAAGCCAAAGCTTGAAAAGGACCCTCACAATGACGGACAATTTTGAAAAGATATCCTTACAAAGAGTTGACAATCTTCATTCACCGGCAATAAAACTTTAGAAGCACATTTTCAAGGGATTTTCAAAATGTCATCGAAATTGTGTGGGGGGGGGCAAAATGTGGGGGGCCCCGGGGCCATGGCCCCACCTGGCCACCCCTAAATCCGGTACTAACCAGGTGACCTCTTTGCACCATGGCCATTCCATCTATGATGTAAGTGGTAGTTTGCATGTCATTACCCACACCAGGGCAGGTGTCACCTTTCCCAATTTTCCAGTTCTGTTATCATGACACTGTTTGTGTTCTTCCTCATTGTATCATGAGCATGGGCCAAAGCAAATGGCACAGTAGTTAGCTCATACGACAACAACTCCTTCAGATTGTGCTGACAGCTTCCAGCCACTGGAGCAAGATAACCAAACAGGTTCTAGGTGGCTTTCAGGGTTAGTCGTGTCATCCAACTTCACTTTTTGTGCTGTCGACTTGGTGAAGGTAATAATTTTGAGGTGAGGAAGAGTATCCCAGAAGCTTATTGTATTAGTATTCAGTCTTTTCTCAACGAAGGATGCCATCTGACCACGTCCTGTGGTATTTATTGCCATAATTTGCTTTGCCATGTTAGTTGGCATCACTAGCCCTGAAGCAATATTAGATAAAGGAATACATTCTTCTGTTGCATTCATCCGATTAAATGCATTTGTCATCTTAGTGGTGAATACCGACCTCAGCTTCTGAACATCAGACTCATCTTTAGTTATCCTATGGGAACCTGTTTCTTCGTGTGTGACTACTATCTCACTTCCCTCTAATCCACACATCTGCCTTGTTGCTGAAGTGATAGCTGCCCTCTCACAACGAGGAAGAAACCATCTCTCCAATGTTACAGGCTTCTGTGAGATCCCGACGATTCCTCCGTTTCTCTTGGAGTCTCGGTTGACTGACTGCTCAAGAGGCATATCTGACCAAATCTGGTTGAAAGTCTGTGTGGAGCGTCTGACTGTTCGTTCTCCTTGAATAAACTGCTCATCCACTGCAGGATGTGTTGTAGAAAGCTGGCTCGTCCAAAAATTTTAATCATCCCATGACGATGAATGTGCCAAAATAGCATTGTTGTTCAATAATATACATGCCATTCAACATGGCCTATTATATCAAAATTAATAAAAGATAAACTCCGAAAGGTCTTTATGGTCATTTGAACACATACTCGTATACCTTCTTATTCTACATGCTTGAAAAAGGCGTTTTCCACGCATGACCTCCCCTTCATAAACCAAGCTGTAGAAATTTTTTAATACGACAATCCACCTGTACATCACACCTGAAAATGTTCCTCAGACATCACCCAAACAGAATATGAAGTCAAACCTTCTGTGTACTGGGTGTACTACGTCGCCCTATTTCTGGCCCCCTTTTGAGAGTTGGCTCCTCGACTGTAACTGTCATACATTGCTTATGTGATATTGAGTAAACATACAGACAATATCCACAATCTACATCGATCTGTAATTCCAGCAATGTGTGTGTGTGTCTGACCGCTGTTTCTCGACAACCACTGGTCCGATCTGATTGAAACTTGCCAGGTATATTGCTGGGGACCTGAGTATGTGCCTTATCAAGGTTTGATATTAATCGGACAAGTGGTTCCCAAGTTATGGCAATTTATTTACCAAACCAATGACAGGACACGTTGCTGCGTAGGCATGGCCGATGGGGAAGATTCTCAGCCGCGTTCCCCATTACGGGTTACAACGTACGGACTTCCGGATAGTGATGACTTACTGTATTGTAATAATTTCTCGATTTCTTATGCGCATTTATAGATAAACACAATGCCCAATCCAGTCGTCGTTTACGAGAGCGAAGGAACGGCCTGCGTGGTTGGTTAAAAGTTTTTTGTTTTTTTTTGCACGTACGGCCACGCACGTTCGGTCACACACATAGGGCACGTGAGTGCGAAGGAACGGCCTGTGTGGTTGTTGTTTCTGGCACGCGGTTTGAAAGTTTTTTATTTATTTATTTTTCACGTACGGCCACGCACGTACAGGCACGCACAAGTTTATATAAATTGATGATCCTTTAGCAATGGATGTAAATTAAAATGAATTATCTTTGCTCTTTACTTTGCAAAGTTACTTTGCTTTGCCTGGTGTTGGTTTAATGGTTAGGGTGGCAGGCTTTGGATCCTAGGGTCCTGAGTTCAAATCCCACTCAGCTGTTGAATTAATACCAGGTGGGGTTAACTCGGCCTGTCATCCTTCCGAGGTTGGCAAAATGAGTGCCAGCATGCTGGTATACTGTGTCGGAGTGGTGACCCTTCCAGGATTGTGCCCAATAGCCAAGGAGACTGCTTAGGCAGCACCAACGCTCTGCACAGAGTATGTTCCCAATATCCTCCTCCTTTACTTTGCTCTTTACGTCTTCAGGTTCCTTCTTGGTCTTCCGTTTCATTATGTTTGTACCATATCCTGATGCTGTGTGGACTGTGCTCCCTTGCTGACGGACCTCTGGTAACTTGTACATGTTACTGTGTTTGACCCCGGGGGAGTAACTGCTGAAATCTATATATTTGGGTTCTTTCCGACATCTTTGTTCTTTGTTCCTTTCACATGTCTTTCTAATTTTTTTTCACAATTCTCTTTAAACACTCTAATTCTTGCTTTTTCTTCCCCTTCATCTCTTTTACTCTCTGTTTCTCTCTTTTGCTATCTATCTCTCTAAGGAGAAGTGAATTCTTGTTGAAATTTTCCTGTAAGGCTCTCTTGGCTGCGCCGAGATGGGTTTGAGGGTCGTGCAGTCATGACTGAAACCTGAATCCTATCCAGATTCCTCCTGATGACTCCATCTTTGCTCTTCACGTCGGGTTTCTTCTTGGTCTTCCGTATCATTATATGTATCTTATGTATATATTTAGGTGCAGTGATGTGAAATGACAATCAGTGGCAGTTTGTAGTCAGTGTTTTCATCATCAATGGAATCATCAATCAATGTTCCTCGTTTCTGACAACTTTCATCAGGCATGCAAGCACAAGCCTCAGTGCATGGCATGCTATTTCTTCCACAGGTACAGCCTGATCGGCTCGAGGAAGACTGCCGACAGTGGCAGCCGCTCAGCTCTGCAAGTCTCTGGGGTGGTCATGAGTACTCAGCTCTCTGGTCATGAGTACAGACTCTAAGATACGATCCATGATTTTCCAGCCACATCCAGCTGCTGGTGCCAGATTATGTGGAGACTCCAGTGTTTTCCCTGCATTGATCTGGTAGTTTGCTTGTTTCATGTGTTGCTGTAGGCTATCTGATGTAGAAGGGAGACCTTAATTTATTGCCCTTTCTGACAGAACAACCAATCCCTCACATCGTCTATTTTACTTCCAGCCTTCCGAGCTGTTGTGTAGTGCTGTAGAGTGTACCCATGAACTCTCACATGCCTCTGCAATACTATTTTGGTACTCAGTTTTGGTTCTTCTCCAAGCTGTGCCAGATTGCCAGGGTGCTCTTGATTGCCAAACAATACATTGATGGCTTTCTCTTTGCCGATTTTTGACAGTGAGCCTTTGGAAGCACAACCTGTCGGTGCATGAAATCCTGGACAGCTGTGGCCTTGCACAGCTGTGGTCTAAATTCCATAGCCAGACTGCGCTCATGTATATAGCTAACTTTGTCATTTACTCTTGTGCAGAACCACAGCTCTTGGCAGTGGAGGCCACTGTCGTCAGTGACACAGAGGACAGCAATGTCTGTGTCTGGTGACTGAATTGCAATCCTCTTGTGTACACAAGGTGCATCTTGTGCATGTAATAATAGTAGAGTGTCTACTTCCTTGTGATCTGATTTCGGGAGATCCAGGTCTTCTCAGTGTCCCTTGGTCACTAGAACTGGCCTCTAAGCATTTTTGTAGCCACCACCGATGTCAAGTTACTGACCTTCAAGCAGGCTGTCTTCACCCATGTGGCTTCACTTCACCCTATCGCTAAAAATTGCTGCACCAGCAGAGTTTACCATCTACATCAGTGCCATAGCATCAAAGATGTGGGCAGTAGACATTTGATTGCTTGATGCTACATTCGGTAGTTTTGGCTGGATATCTACCTTTTTCTCAAGCTCAGTAAACAGGACACTTTTGTCAGTTTTTTTGAGACTGCTATCTAAGTGTGCCAAGAAGAACAGCTCATAGCTCAGGATTTCTATTCTTCTGATATATTTTGCTTTTGCTGCGATCACAAGGTTCTCAAAGAGATCACGGCCAGCACAAACAGTAACCAATTTATCATCAGATGTTTGCACCTTTTTATTTTGAACCACTGTCCCCGAACTTCACCTCAACAGTATTCCATCTTTGCTCCACAAGTTTTGCCATCTGAGCAATGCCTAGCTTGTAAGATTTTAGCAGGTGGGCTGTAGAATCTGGTGGCATTACTACTCCTGTTGCGAAATTGATCGACGTTGAGATGGAATCAATACCTTCATCGAGGGTGAACGGGTCTGTCATCAGAGCAGATGTGATGGTTGCGAACAGCTTTTCAACATCAGCTTATCTTTCTGCATCCTCTTTGGTGCTACTTCCTTGCATGTGCCCACGCAAACTGAGTCTTGACAAACTGTCCAGATCTGGTATGAGATGTTCATATACTTTATCCTGACACAGTTACAAGGCAGCAACAAGCTTTTGTATGGAAGTCTCCCTTCCAGTTCTCAGTCTGATTCACTGATCTTTTTATTTATTTTTTGCATACACTGTGGAGGCTCGTATGAGAGCCAACACACAGAAACGCGCAAGGGGAGCAGGAGACAGGAGCGGCGGGAGAGGGAAGGAAAAAAAACAGTGGGGAACAGAGCCATGAGATCAGTGGAAGGGAGAGGGATGGGGTGGGATATACAGGGTAAACAAGATGGACACTACAGGAACTTTCAGGTCCTTACATTACAGGGACTTTCAGGAAGGAAGGCAGGGAATTTGAAGGGGGTGAGTTTGAGGTGGGTTAACGGGGGTAGAAATCATGAAGCAAACTGAAATGCAAAGCATCCACCCATCCATTGGGACGACACTCTGTGCAGAGCGTTTGTGCTGCCAAAACAGTCTGTTTGGCTATTGGGTACAATCCTGGACAGGTCGCCACTCCGACACAGGACACCAGCAGGCTGGCACTCATTTTGCCGACCTTGGAAGGATGACATGCAGAGTCCACCCCACCTGGTATTGATTCAACGGCCGAGTGGGGTTTGAACTCGGGATCCTTGGATCCCAAGCCCACCACCCTTACCATTAAGCCAACACCAGGCATATAAATGCCAAGCATGTATAACAAGAAAAAGAACAATCAAAGATTGCAGACCCTCGCCAGGATTTGTTTTGGGTGGTGTTTGTGTAGCTTCGTGTCATGTATTTTGTGTGATGTTTGTGTACTGGTGTATTACGTAATTAATAATAGACATAGCTTAAACTGTCACTTTATAACTGCTGGCAGCGATGACCAGGTACGAAGACGTCCTGCTTTGAATGGACACTTGAGCCTGACCCATGATGTTTATTATTATTATTCAATTGCATTCACAATGGGATTTAAAATATATTCAATTCAAATCAAATAGGTACAGCACTGCATTGGAGTCATCAGAAGGAACCCAAACAAGCAAAAAGCAAAGATGAAGTCGTCAGGAGGAACCTGGATAGGATTTGGGTTTCAGCTGCTACTCTTCTATCCTCAAACCCATACAGTTGCAGCAAAGTGAGCCTTATTTAAAAAATTTAAAAATAAAAAAGAACCCACATCAATTTTTTTTAAATCATTCTGCCTGCCAGACTATGCTTCCAATCAAGTTGAAATTTAAAATATATATATATATATTCCCCATCACAACTATATTATAATTGTGAGGTTTCACTTCGATAGATAAAGTGATTCAAGCGAAAGAGTTTTAAAAAGATTTTCGCTTAATCCAATATGGCTACCAGACCGTGTGACATTAATTATTTGTGAATGCCCTGAAGTTTCCAAGGCTTGGGAACATTTTCAATTTCTTTCAACCTCTTGACAGTTGTATATCAGAACTAAAAACCATATTGATTCCCACAAAGTACCAGCCAACAGCAGTTTTACAGATGAAAGCAGACACAGAGGAGAGTGAGGAAAAGTTAGCCTTTCCTCAGTATGAGCCCAGGATGACATTTTCCTTTCACTTGTTCATGTAGCTATGAAAGTCCGTGGAGACATGATGGAAACTCCAGGACACAAAGGGTTCTCTTTCAGTGAAGAAGATGCTATAGCATGCATTCCCGAGAGTTTATATATGCTACTGAGTCTGATCGTCGGTGGCCAAGCATCCCTTGAAGATGATAGCCCTGGGAACAATGAAGAACATGTCCGGAGCAGAGTTCTGAATGTGGCACAAGATCTTGTCTACTGCATCAGTGGTGGCAAAAAATGGACTCCAAAACATGTTTGTCTTGCAAGTAATCTTCATCAAGCTACGCGGTCAAAAGACCGAGTACGATTGTTCAACAAGGCGGGGCATTGCCTGAGTTACGAACAGGTGTTGCAAGTAGACACTTCCTTAGCTGAGAGCACTCTCAAATCCTTGAACAAAGCAGCTGGTGCCATCATTCCACCAAACATTGAGGCAAATAAATTCATCCACTACACCTGTCATAACATTGACATCCTTGATGAAACACTTGATGGAAAGAATACCTTCCATGCAACTCAAATAGCAGCATGGCTACGAGGCCAAACAACTGATGCTTCTCCGAAAAAATCTCGAGCTATCCACAAGACATACTTTGATTGTGCCAAATGGCCTGGAGGAGCTGCATCCTGTCAGTATAACTTGTGCAAAATGCAAGCCAGTATTCACAGCACCCATCGACGAAACCTGCTTCAGCAAATCTGAGGAGGACAATGAGTATGCAAGACAAGCAAAAGCTACAGACCTAGCTTTCTTCTTGCGCTGTCAAAATTCAGAGATAAAACCTTCTTGGACACTATTCAGTCTTTCATTGCCATCAGAGGAATCAGAACAGACAGCAGTCAGATATTTGCCTATAATCCTTGCTCCCGCTGATGAGTTGGATACTTTGAATAACGTCGTGAAGAGATGCATGGCAATGTCTTCACATTTTGGACAGGAACATACAATCTTCACAGTCGACCAAGCGCTGTACTGCAGACTTATGGAGCTAAAGTGGTCTGTTCCAGAATACCAGGATAAGTTAATACCTCGCCCAGGTGGCCTTCACGTATCGATGAACTTCCTCAAGGCCATAGGAGATCATATGAATTGTTCTGGACAAGCTGAAGTGTGGGTGGAGAGTGGACTGCTCGGGCAAGGCACTAGAACTTGTTCTGGCAGGAAAGGCATACAACAAAGCTATGAGGGCACACAAACTGACTTTGCAAGCTCTGTGGCATCTCCTGATGCTCGGCCTTCTCTCCTTTGTTGCAGAGGCGGACGAGGACTGCCATGCTTGCATTTCCAGGATGGCTTCTGATGACGACCCGCAGAAGATTTCAGAACTGATAACATTTCTGGATCAGGAAAAGTTCAGGAAGCTCCTGGATGATTTTGTTGAGAGTAGATCTGATGATGTGAACATCAGCTTCTGGTGGCAATATATGGACATGCTCGCTATACTTCTGCAATACACTCGAGCTCAGCATGATGACATCTGGGATCTCCATCTTTACTCTTTCAGTCTGATGCATAGACTCCTATAGAGAAGGACTGAAACCTCCCAAGCTCGGGGTTTGTAACTTGAGTCTGAAGGATTAACTTGAGTCCGGGGCTAAAATGACTTCTAGAAGGGCTAGAGACACTATCTCGGGATCCATATAGGGGTTTTTGAGGACGGCGAGTTCAATAGTGTCATTTTCAACACCACCTGAGGTCATCTTCAAGGTCAAAAGGTCATATTTCAAGGTCAAATAACTGAATTTTGGTATTTTTTACCTGTTTTTGTGTCTAACTCATAAACGGTGAGAGATGGCTGATTGTAATAAGATGCAAGTGTGTAGATCTGTCAAACTTTGATATTTATTGTCATATATCGTATTACATAAACATTATATGCATGTCACAACACTATGTCTATGTCTATCACTAGTTGGAGAGCTTTTCTTGCCTCCTGAGGCATCCCAAAGCTTTTTCTTTGTCACTTACATTGAGGACATGAGCTTTCAATAGAATGTTAGCTAAAGAAGTACATGTAGCATTACTACTAGCTAAAGGTGCCTCTACAGAGGATAACAGCTCAGCAAAATGAAATCGGCAACGCATTTTAGTCTTGTCATACAAATTATAGGCATTATGTACAAAAAAGACGGTTGACATAGTCGGCACACTCAATCCACCTCTATTCAAATTATCTAGAAACTCAGATGACACCTCGTTACCATCTTCATCATCAATTATCTCCTCCATACTAGTGCTATCGCCATATTTATGAACAAGGTGTCCGGCCAAATAAACTACTTTCTGCTGAAGGGCATCGTCAGACCCCAAGAGATCCTGAGTGTCTTGAGGAGTAATCTCGTCAATGAGTTCACTTCGCTCATCTGGAATTATGGAAGTTGTACAGTTCTTTTCGCAATCAATCACACGAGAACTAGATTCGGGCATAATGTCATGCTTAATGAGTGTTTGCAAATTTACAATTTTAGCTGCAGCCATAATGTCAACTACGTCAATGTAGAAGTTTCCACCGCTTCTTTGCCTGGCTTGGCCGAAAAACTTTTCCAAGGCTTCATCTGCAAATATAGCAGGAAGAACGTTGTCAAAGTCTTTCTCTGCCAGAAGCAATTTGGCAGCATCCACATTATTACGTGTGGACACAGTGAAGACTTCAGCAGTTTGCTGAGTTCGCTTCAGCTTACGACCACCACCTCCTTGCCATGCGCAGGTAGATATAATTTGGCAGGCCTGCTCCAGCCAAGTGAAACTTGTACAGTCTGCTGTCCAAGGCTGTCTGGATTCGTCGCGCAGATGGATAGCTGAGAAACGGTCTTTCACGTTCATCATCTTGAACCACTCACTCATTATCTGGGTGAGGATGATTGTGCCTTCGCTGATGCCCAGTGAATCCTTGAAGGTCTTTAAAGCAGCGACAGTCCTTGTCATTGAACACTTGGCATACCAATGGTATGCTCTGGCATTGAAGGGGCTTGGGGAAAACAGCGGTGTGCGTCAGCTTGGTTAAGCGAATAGGAGTAGCCCGGTCGATCTCATAAACCTTCTGAATATCACTCCAGTAAGCTTTGTACTCATTACCATCTACGACAAATGAGAGTGTCTTGCCATCAACAGTAATCCAGCTGTTGCGAACATTTTTGAAGATGTGCACGTAGTCGTACACAAAGAACATCGATTGCTCTTGAATTGATAGCACTTGGCAACTTCCTGGTCCTCCAAGTTTTGAATAAACACTGTGGTTGGTATTGCAATTGTCACATATCAAAGAAATCGCAGTACCGCCAGCACCAACTACAGCTAATGCAGCTTCGATAAGGAGTTCCTTCAGCTGATCGGCAGTTAGTTTTTTGCAGGGCAAAATGCATAGAATATAGCGTGGACCACCGAAATGGCAGGCAACTTCAACAACCATAGCATGTGAAGCAAGCATTTCGTGTTCACCACCCGCTGCTGCATTTTGAGCGTATCCTACAACATGCCCTCCAGAAAATCGCAATGTCTCGACCAGCTTTACCTCGTCAAACAATAAATAGACCAAACGCTGCTGTGGTTTAAGCTGGTCGAACAAGATTTTGAGGTTGGAGTCCTGCTGACTACTAGCAAACATCTGTTTTACCATTTTTGTTGATGGTAGAATGATTAAGCCGGATCGACGAATCATTTTGTATGCACTGGGTGATATGCTGTAAAGCTGCATTGCGAAAATCATAGTATCAGGATCAAATCGGCGACGATCGAGAGGTTTGAACATAAGATGCAGCTGCGACAGAAGGAAGGTGAAATGAGGAAGCTCGTGTGCCTCAGTCATCCAACAGAGCTGGCTTATTACAAGCTGAAGAATTTCCTTGCTTGTGCATTCATAGATGTTTACCTGCTCAGTTATGGATCTGATCTGGGACCATTTTGAGAGCAGGCTGTTCTTCTGCAAAGGAGAAAGTCGTTTGGTAACCTCAATGCCATCTTTCTCAACTCTATTCAAGAAAAGAAATCTAAAAGGTGAGTGAACTTGTTGGAAATGAAAGAACTGCTTGACAGTTTGTCCAGTAGCATCAGTTGTTGAAAGGTAAAGGTTTTCCTGGTCTTTTATGACGTTAAAGCCAGGAAAATAGGAGCTGATTTTAGCACAGAAGTGGTCGAAATCTTGGATATTGTCTGCAACCTCATCAGCTGCCTGCATCTTCTTAGCTCTTGATTTTGACGTAGAAGATGATGTTGGGCGTGGGGCTGAGGTCACCTGCTTCAAAGCTGATTTCGGTACTCCAGGAAATATTGATGGGGGTTCTTTGGGTCGTTTGCCACCCCTAACTGACACCCGATCACAATTGAAATGTGTCTCACAAATATATATCTCCTTTAAGCACCTCAAGCTTTCTTTCTCATTTGGCATTGCCAATATCCATCTCTCCCTCTCCTCAGGATCTTTTGGGAAGGATATGACCTTTACATAAGGCATCCCATCATAGTTTCCTCTACAACCAAAGCAGCTGCAACGACGTGGCATATTGTCACCAAAGCAAGAAACAACACAAAGATCCTGTGAGATCACCAGCTGGACAGTTTCTGAAAGAGAAACAAACAAAACGTACATTAGTTAACGATGATAGAAATCAGCAAGTAGGTGCAGTAGGTGCACAATGTCATGTTTTGTCATAGACTTTACAAAAGTTTTCCTCTATGAGTTAGACACAAAAACGGGCAAAAAATACCAAAATTCAGTAATTTGACCTTGAAATATGACATTTTGACCTTGAAGATGACCTCAGGTGGTGTTGAAAATGAAACTATTGAACTCACAGTCCTCAAAAACCCCTATATGGATCCCGAGATCGTGTCTCTAGCCCTTCTAGAAGTCATTTTAGCCCCGGACTCAAGTTAATCCTTCAGACTCAAGTTACAAACCCCGAGATCGTGACGTTCCAGTCCTTCTCTATAGGAGTCTATGGTCTGATGTTGCCCTACTTCAAGCGGTATGACCACCTGAACTATGCACGATGGGGTCCAGTGTATCTCGTGGAGATGCATCAGCTTCCAGAATCTGTTTTAACAGAGTTCCAAAGAGGCAATTTTATAGTCAAGAGATCTGCTCACAAGTTCAGCCAAGTAGATCCTGACCAGGCCATGGAATGGAAAAATGGCACAGGCAAGAAAAGAGGTGGTATCATTGGTATCACCAAGACGACATCAGCTCTGTGTAGGTGGAAAGTCTCCTTTAACCTGAGATCTCACATAGCAGAACAAACTCATGGAATGTGCAGTTTCCATCGTGGAAGTACAGACCTTCACAACGAAGCAACCAAATCACAACAAACGAGAGACAATGATGACGAGAAGTCTTTACTTTCCACTTTCTAGGGATTCAGTGTGTTCTCATCTGTATCACATCCAGCTACGTTGCAAAACCTTACTACGAAAGACCTAGCAACAGAGTCAATTTAAGAATCACTACTACGTGCCAAGGAGCTTTGACAAGAAGAAGTCAAGAAATTTGTTCAGGACAGGTTGATCGTGGCTGAGCAATATGATAAGCCACATGTTTCAATCCATGACCAGCTGCGCAGGAATAACGCCCGAACATTTGCCAGTTTATACGAAGTGGTTAAACACACAAAGGACAAAGACAAGATAATTGTTCTGAAGACAGACAGAAATGTCCTCCGACGTCTAATTACTGCCTATGAGGCGGGTCGGCCAGTTCATTTGCCATCTGTACTCAAACCTGAGCTTCTTCTGGTTCCTGTATCCCTTGCCGAAATGAATGGTACGCACTGGAAACAAGTCGTTACTTGCTAACGTGATAACAGAAGACATAGACTGTTCTGAGACGATTCAAATTCATGACACGTCAACTTGCCTTATCATTGATGGACAAGCATTGGTAGTAGCTCTTGGAAAGCCTGATGATGCTGTAACCTTTGGAGATCTGGCCGACACGTACCTGAAAACTGTGCTGAAAGCAGGTTCCAAATATCAAAGAATTGATATTGTGTTCAACAGATACAGGGAAGAAACGGAGCCTGGTGTTGGCGCAGTGGTTAGGGCAGCGGCTTGGGATCCAATAGGTCCTGAGTTCAAGCCCCGTTGGGCCACTGAATTAATACACCAGGGGGTTGACTCAGCCTGTCATCCTTCCGAGGTCGGCGAAATGAGTACCAGTGTACTGGGCCGGTGTATACCCCGGTTAAAATAGGTGTACCATTTCCCTGTGTCGTAAGAGGCGACCAGGGTTGCGTCAGGAAGGGCATCCGGCGTAAAACATGTGCCAAATCACTATGCGGATCATACGGATGATCCACTGTGGCGACCCCTTACGGGAGCAGCCGAAAGAAGAAGAAGAAGATACAGGGAAGAAACAATCAAGGGTACAACCAGAACGCGGCGCAGTAAAGCAGCACGGCCAATGAGACGGCTTGTGGAAGGTCGTGATCAGTGTGACCACTCCTTCGCTTTTTTCACAAGATCTTGGCTATTCGTTGTTCACCTTGGCATCTTGGTTTTCTATAGGTTTTCTTTGCGTATAGGTTTTCTATTATCATCGCTTTTCTGAAACCTTGTGAATTCTTGGCTTTTTTCATTGACTCACCTTGGCATTTATGAAAATGAGGAGTGGTCACACTGGTCGAGATGTACCTCTTCCAAAGAACTGGTCAAATTTTCTGTCACTAGCTGATAATAAAGCAGATCTAGCACATTTCTTGTCTGAGGAACTCTGTTCGCAGGCACCTAAGGATAAAGAAATTGTAGTTGCCAGGAGATTTAGAGAGGAACTTGAGGTCAAGTCATCAAAAGGTACTACTGATTTGACACCTCTGAAATCCACACATGAAGAAGCGGACACAAGATTGGTGTTGCATGCCGTCCACAGCTAGTTTAATACAGTTGTGTCTTCCAGGGACACTGATGTTCTCCTGCTTCTGGTATCCCACTTTCGACGTATGCAATGCGAGCATCTCTGGATGATGTCAGGCACATCTAAGAAATGGCGGTATATACCCAATGATGCAGTTTTCAACAAACTACCAAGGGTCTCAGCAGCATCCTTGCTAGCATATCACGCATTGACTGGGTGTGACACCACCTCTGACATCACAAATTACACCAAACGATCATCATGTAAGGTCTTCAAAGAGCACCATGAATTGCTGAATAACTTGGGCATTGGTGAACTCACAGAGGAAACCATCAAATCTTCAGAAACCTTTGTCCGCAGAATATACAATGTGCACACAACAGACTCTGTTGATGCAGCACGGCATTTATTGTTCTCCAAGACGGGAAACCAGAAGCCATGGCCCCAACAAGTGATGCACTCCTTTTCCATTTGATGAGAGTACACTATCAAGCGATGATATGGAGAAATTCCCACTGCCCCACACCTGAGCTCCCTGCGCCCTCTGAAATGGGATGGAGACTTGGGGAATCAGGACTGCAACCCATACTGTTGGCATTGAGTCCCATTCCAGACAGTTGCCTCGAGATGGTCGCCTGTGCATGTCGGAAACAATGCAAGACTCGACGCTGCACATGCCAGAATTCAGGATTACGATGCACATCAATGTGTGCAAGCCAGCATCAGATTGATGATCAGACTCCTTGCATGAATACAATGTGATTTGCCTAAAAGATGTTCGGCATTCCTGAAAACTGTTTATGCTGACTGAAATTTGTTCACATCGCAGCATGATAGAACTTTGTTTAGTTTTTATGATTACAGACTCGCAACTTTAATTTCTACATTTTATTAATGAACATCGGTAACCATGTAAACATTAATCAAAATGCTTCAAATATGTCTTAATCATTTTTCTTGACCCTCAAAACGTAGGTCTAGACATCTCATTTGTCACGTTTGCATGCATAGTAACAAAGTTACAGCAGAAAATAGATTTTTTGGTAATGGCGGTAGATAATTAGCATAATAATAGATTTTTGGCATGTTACAAATTTAAATTAGCCTGTAACTTTGATCTATTGCTCAAGGGACATTTCTAAGATGCGTACATGTGAACAATGTGCATTTATTTAAATGGTATAGTAGTGCCTGTCCCAAGAAAGTGCCCAAAATTGTCAATTTGGCAGCCATTTGGTTTATGCTAATTAGATAGTCAAAAACTCAAAATTCAGCTTGGGAACAGGGCTAGTCGAATTCAGCATACCTTAATTATGTTAAAAAGTCATGTTCCCAACTTTTACTAAAAATGCTTCTTGGATGCACATTTCTCAGAAATACGTCTAATCGATAGCCATTTCAGAGAAGATTTTTGAAGGTTTTTTTGTTGTTAAACAATATGGCTGCCGAATCACATGACAGATGACGTCGTCGATTGTTTTTTTTTTTATGTGGATGAATTTATCCCTCGATGACCCTCAAAATTTTTCATCCTGATCAGATGTAGCATTCTACATATGCAATTGTGACATCATAATGAAGGTACCTATGACTTCATAAAAATCACATTTCCCATGAGGAGTACTTGCTATGTGCCAAATTTAAAATTTTTTTTCCTTAGTGTGGTTTCAGAGACACAGAGGTCCAAAGAGACACAGAGGTTTTTCTGTTTTTCCAGCACAGCTGCCACACCACGTGACCTATGACGTCATAATTATACTTAAAACATTCTCCACGAGTAGGCACTCCTGTGGTGAAAATTTTGTTTCAATCCAACAAGGAGTTTCAGAGAAAAACACTAAAGTTCTGTGCGGACAAACAGACAAATGCACCCAAATGCAATACCCTCTCCTCTGGCGGGGGTAACAAGAAAGGCACTCGGTAGAGCGCATCGCTCCGCCAGGCTGAACAGTGAACAGTTTACGTTTTGTATCTCACTGGTAGGCCGGATTCACATCCGGACCTTACCTAAAACCTAATAGCTTGTTCTTGTTACTTACCCTAACCATCCACCAAATTTTGTCATAATCCATCCACAATATTTAGAAATATCATGCTATATTTATATATATATATATATATATATATATATATATATATATATATATATATATATATATATATCTTTTTTTTGGCCCCATCTCTCAATGGTGAAGGATCACTTAAAAAAAAAATTCTTGGATCCGGATCTTCACCAAAATCGAATCTATTCGTCCTTGTCACATACCTAACCTGTCCACCAAGTTTTGTCCAAATCCACCCATACTGTTTTGAGATATCCTGCTCACAGACAGCAGACAGACAGGCAAGGGTGAAAACATAACCTCTGTCCACCCTTGGTGGCAGGGGTAATAATTTTGTACCAGTGATCCAGCGAGGATTTTAAAGTAGCAATTCAAAACCAGGACACATTTAGCATTCATGCTAAATGTTCATTCATGCTAAATATTCATGAATGAGTAGGTGGGAAACATTCTGGGTACACCTTTTCCCCAATGAAGCTGAATAATGTCAATAACGTTGCTCCATATTATCCCATTGACAAAATTCATTAAATTAGCATAACATGGCACCAGACTCAAATGGCCTAGTTGGAACACTGTTTACTCTGTATATATTGTCATAAGAAACAGATCAAAATGTATCATTACTGAAGGATAAGAATTTGAAACAAATATTGTCCATGCCATTCTCAGAAATATAAGCAACACAAAATTAATATTGTAGCATGTACACATTACCATTTAAGAGGAGTATAAGTGAAATGGTTGGTGATCTCTTAACTACCAGACACATCAGAATGCAGCAAGTAAATCAATACTGTATATATTCTGATAGAGAATTGTAATCTGAAACCGTTGATGCCTCAATATTGAAAATTGGTTGAGTCTGTACAAATATATTCACATTTATCTTACCCCTACCCCTTGATTGTTTGCGGCTGTCATACCCACTCCATCGCGTACATGGTAGCTTGTAGCTTCAAAGCTATATCACAATTTGACAGGACCTGCTATCTGGAATTGTTCCAGGGTACCTTCTGCAAAAAAAATCCTCGCAAACTAAAGCTGTGTTGGTGTTGAATGAATTTCTTTATTTTGACCCTTATGAGAAATAGCTCTTGGACTAATGGTTCCAACGTCCAAGTTTTTTTTTGTGTACATAGGTGAGGTCCGTAAAAGAGCTAGTACACTGAACAGATCAGGAAGTAATGGACAAAAACAGGACGCAAAACACGCGTGCATAGGGATGCAGAAGGAAAACTGGAAGATTGGAAGGAGGAGGAATTTGGATGGGGTTAACGAGGGTAGAAAAGGTCATGGTTTATGATTGGGGGACAATCTGAGATGGTGGTGAACAGCTGTCCTGAAGACCTCGAGGGAAGAATGAGATTGAAGAAAATGTGGAATTTGATTCCGTAGGCAGGAAAAAAATATAGGAACAGATAAATGGCAGTGAGCAGTGATCCTGGATTTAGGTCGTTTCACCAGAAGGGGTTGATGGTGGACCGTGTGAGCCCTGCAGAAACTTGAGGGTGACAAAGCACGGAAAAAGCAAAGGGTGAAAGACCAAAAAGGAAGTGGTAGAAGAGAGAGACCACCGACTTGTCTGCGATGGCAAAGTGATTGACCCATAGACTCAGCTTCAGCACAGGAAATTCCAATAATCTTGAATATTTTACTCTTGTGCCCTGAAAGGGGGAGAAGAGTTAATAATATTCTATTCTATTCTTGAAGGCCTTGGTTTCCACGGTGTCAAGCTGAGCAATATGTGAGGCAGGGGAGCCAACCCAGAGGGGAAAGAAGTACTCCATTAAGTTATGGACGAAGACCTTGTGGTTGGATAGGAGTTCAGGTGTGCCATTGTACGACGACGGATGCCCAATCAGCAGCTGACTTTGGAGGCCAACTTTGAAAAGTGATTTTCCCAAGAAAGATCATGTCTGATCGTGAGATCCAGGAGTTTGAATGACTGAACTTCCTCAAGAAGGTTGTAAAGAAAGTAGATAGGTGGGCTTGCCAGACAGACGGTCCTTTCAGAGCGATAGTGAGAGTGTGAGATTTGTCAGGATTGAAAAACATATTCCAAGTGTTTGACCATCTTGTGATTTTTATCAAGGTCTGAAGAGAGGGAAGAGGCTGCATCCTGCCTGTCTGAAGGATGAGGTATGTCACAGCAGAGGGTGGAGTCATCAGCAAATCGATAAAGAGGATTTTTCAGAGAGATCATTGATGACGATAAGGAATATAACTGCACCAAGAACACTGCCTTGGGTCACTCCATCCTTGACAGGAAGAGGATATAAAAGGGTTCCATTGAGTGCCACACGTTGGCTACGAGAGTAGAGGAAGTCAGTGTTATTATCTATGTGTTCTTGTGAATATTTTAGCCTTATAGCATTGTCCTCCTTTCTTAACATAGGTTTTCTTTCTGAAACACATCCTTTAGGCCCTGATTTGAAAAGTGACCTTCATACAATTGATGGACAACACCTGAGCTTTCTGCCAGTTGTGTTGTCAATGCAATGCTCGTCTTCTTTCTATTCCTTAAGGATATTATTAAGCCTGGTTTTGACCTCGTGGTTAGGGTGGCGGCTTGGGATCCTCGGGTCCTGAGTTCAAGCCCCATTGGCCGCTGAATTAAAAATACACCAGGAGGTTGACTCAGCCTGTCATCCTTCCGAGGTCGGCAAAATGAGCACCAGTGTACTAGTAAGGGGGACACTGCACCAGCGGCATAGCCGCGCCCCAACCAATGATGCAACCAGCAGCCACAGGCTGCACTCCAGAGAGAGAGAGAGAGAGAGAGAGAGAATATTATCTTCATGTATTGCTCATCATTGTTAGACAGATTTATGGCTCTTCCAGTCCTGACTTTGTCAATTACAGATGTTGTTTCTCTGTACTCGTTGATTGTGCTTCAGATACCACACCTTGAAAATGGTTTTCCTTCTTTATTCAGAAACCCAATTCTATGGCGATCTTCTACTGGAATTTTAGCCATTTTGCTTTAAGCTGACGGTTAATCCTGATATATCTGTATTTTTTCATTACGAAAAGTATGAGTTTAGCTTTGTGGATGTGCATGTTGAGAGAGAGAAACACCTGATGTTAAGGATGAGGAACGCCTGACAATGAGTCATCACTTAGATCTGATTGGGTAAATGTGATGAATTAGCCACTAAAACGCTTAATATCCACTATTCATGTATAGTTTACCTTGAGTTGTGATCAAATTTTTTTGAACATTCAGATCAATGTGAATTAAAGATTGCTAAATGACGAGCTTGGTTTCGTCTCACTCAAACTAAGCCATATCAATAGCCGTCAATGCTGTCAGAACAGTCATAAAAACTATTGGAGGCCTTCTGTCAATTGTTGATGCTCATAACATCCAAATATTACAACTTCTGAATTTGTCGAAGACTTTTGCACAGCAGTGTGTGTGTGTGTGTGTGTGTGTGTGTGTGTGTGTGTGTGTGTGTGTGTGTGTGTGTGTGTGTGTGTGTGTGTGTGTGTGTGTGTGTGTGTGTGTGTGTGTGTGTGTGTGTGTGTGTCTGTATATACATATAATATATCATTGGATGGATCTTTTTGATAATGGCAGTATATTGTCCAGCCTTGTTAAATTGTGCCCTTTGACTCACGACCTTTTTCTCCTTTGTTCTGTCGTGGCCTCTGCAGGATCAACAAGCCTCTCCTTTGGCACTGTTAGCAGCAACATGCAGTAAGATTGGTTCACCAGTGCCAGGTCAAGCCACGACAACCGCCCAATCCATTCGCATCGTGGCAGCACCAACTCAAGCTCTTTCACAAGCCATTACCCTTGGGCCCCTGGGTTCAACCAATGGCTGGCAGATTGTAGGAATGGCTGGGGCCGGTGTCCAGATGACTGGCTCAGCCGGTAAAGCTGAATCTGTGAGTGGGGCTGTCCGACCAGCAGCGCAGGTCCAAGGCCCAGTTCCCGTAGCAATCAAGCCGGCCGCTCCAATTACCACATGCAACTCTGCAAAGGCCACGGTTGTTAACCTGGGAACGAGTGGTGGTCTTGCTTTGGCACTGCCTCTTGCTCTGGGTGGAGGAGCGACATTGGTCACCAATGCTGGAAAGCTAGCACAGCCAGCAGTATCAAATACAGCGATTCATCCTGCAGCGGTTGTTGCACCAACACAGGGAGAAACAATGAGTAATCCTGCAGGCCCACAGGGTGATAACACCAACCCACAAGTCGGAGACCAACAGACCCTGAGTATTCAATCTTCAGTCACAGGAACACCCAACGTCTCACCAACAACAACTTCTGGGGTGCAGACATTGAGTATATTGGGACAAACACTACAGGTACAAACTGTGCCGACAACAGCACAGCCTGCGATGACTGGCCTACAGGCTGTCTCGCAGACCGTCCCCACGCAAAGCATTGTGGTGCAAAGTGGTGCAACTGGTGGTATGCAGGGACAGACCTTGCTGTTGCAAAGCTTGCCAAATGTATCCAATCAGGGTCTTGTCCTGCAAGGTCTCGCACCGCAAGCCACCACTGCAACGCAGGGTGCCATGACGCAAGGGACACAACCATCTGCAGTTCTTCTTCAGGGTTTACCACTGGTCTCCGGTGTGGGCAGTGCGTCTGTGCAGTCAGCCACCCAGTCTTCATTGTCTTTTTCCAGCTCAGGAACTGCACTCGTCTTCCGTGCACCAACCATTGGTCCGAATGGACAGCTGAGCTGGCAGACATATCAGATGCAAAACCTGCAGGTACCGGAATTATTTGTTGACTGGGTGTGTTACCACCCGGTATTCTCCACCAGGTAGAACAGCTGATTGAATAAATTGTTAATTCCACACCAATAGGTGATAACATTTCAATAAGTTTGTTGCTGTTGCCCTTGCATCACCGGTGAAGCCTTGCCAAGTGTGGGCACCTTTGTATCAATCTGGCAGGTTGAATTAATTTCAACCAAGCAAATTTGCATTAAATTACACGTGTAACCCATGAACGAACTTTTGCAAAGCGTTTACAATCCTGCAAAGTTCAATTTTACAAGTACGTTTGAAATGAGTGAATTGCCGAGACTGAGTGCACTGCAACATCCTGAAGGCATTTTTCCTCTGTATTTAATCTGTGGCCAACAAAATATTACTTTGAATCACCTAATCTCGATGAAAATGAAGGAATATGAGTGAATAATCTGTTTTTAACTTTTGATTGACAGATAACTTTTACAAATGATATTCACACAGTTGATCCATGGTAATTAATTCCTATTTATTCCCAAGATGTTTGATCTATGCTAACGTTTAACAGTACACATGGAACTGTTTTTAATAAGGGTCAGGTGGTAGGTTGCACACTTTTTTTTTTTGTTTTTTTTTTCATGAGTGGGTGTGCCTGTTGATCATGTGATTGTTATTACCTTGAGAAGTGCCACAGACTGCATCCTCAGAATAATGAGCGTCTCCAGACCAAATGCTTAAATGCTATCGTCGTACTAATTCATGGCCTCAAATGGATCAACTCGTCCAGAACCTTGATGTGTGCCGTGCAGGGCGGTTCAAAAAGTTTTGCATTTTGCGTACTTATTGTGTGCCTATTTTACTGTTTATGTGTGCTATTGAAAGCCGCATATATACTTATTATTCATTCCTCATTTCATGTTTGTATTACCATCTGTGGATCACTTATGCTGCTCTGTTCTTCTTATCAAAGCTTGAGCAACATGCAGTCATCTAATTTTTTTTTTGTACAAGGAAAGATGCCTGCAAATCCACAGACACGGTTGCCATGTTAGAGGAGGGTGATCCTCGTTAAATTACAGTGACACGATGGGTGAGGGAGTTTTATACATGCCAGAAAATCGACTGATTATGGTCCCAGGTATACACTATCCTCAAATACACCAATCCGGAAGGGACGTCTGCTTTGGAAAGCATGATAACGTCTGATTGCTGAATCAAGGTTGCAAAAGTTGCAGAATAGTTGATGTTTATCTGTTGGAAGCAACCATTAACCATTCAACATCTTGGCAAGTCGAAGGTTTTTGCGAGATAGGTGCATCAAAACCTGATTGCAAAATCCCTATCAGAGAATGGAGTCCAGTACAGAGTCGTTCGACCTCTTCAACATTGATGCAGCTGCAGTGATGTTCTTATGTCTGATTTTTTTTTTAGTGATGAGACATGGGTTCGCCACTGGGAACTGGACATCAAGACTGAATCGATTCAGTGGGAAGCACTAGGCATTTCCACCCCTGAACAAGTTCTGCAGCAATTCCTCAGTCAGCGAGATTAAAGCCAGTATCTTCGAGGTTTCCAAATAAAAGGGGAGCTGCCGATCAATTAAATGCTGCACAGAATTACGATCGCTAGGCAATGTGATGTTGACTTTCTGGCTCAGCTGTGTGAAGCCATCTGTGAAAAACGTTGGGGGATATTTATACATGGTGTTCTGCTGCACAACAATGTGCCAGTTATCAGGACCAGAGTTGCATGGGCAGTCATTCTCCAGTGTTGGTTCGGACAGAATCGTCCACCCTACAGCCCGGATCTTGTCCCAAGTGTCGATAATTTGTTCTAACATCTGAAGTTTGAGCTGTGTGATAAGTGGTCTCCAGGACAAGATTGCATGAATTCCACCGCTGATGAGAGGTTAAAGGAATGGTCAGAAAATTTATATTTTCAGTGTATTGCTAGTTCAAAGGACAAATGGGTTAATTGTGTTGAGATGAAGGGTGATTGCATTTAAAAAAAAAAAAAAAACTGGAACGGCACTCAGTAGAGCGCATCCCTCCACCAGGCTGAACAGCTTATGTTTTTTTTTTATCCCACTGATAGGCTGGATCTGGATCTGGGCCTCCAAAATCTAATCGGCTTGTTCTTGTCACCTACCCAACTCATCCACTTAGTTTTGTCCGAATCTGTCCATAACTTGTTGAGATATTGTGCTATAGATCGTCTTTTAGCCGCATCACTCAATGGTGAAGAATCGCTTTAAAAATTCTCGGATCCAGATTCAAATCTTCATCAAAATCTAATCAATTCATCCATGTCACACACCCATCCTGTCCAAGTTTCGTCCAAAGCCGTCCACAACTTTTTGACATATCTTTCTCACAGACAGACAGGAGTGAAAAGGTAACCTCTGTCCACCTTTGGTGGCAGAGGTAATAAAGTTGAAAACCTGTTATCTTGGAGGTGCATGCTTATATCTGGTTGTATGAGCATATATCTCTCTGCATATGTATACAGTATGTGTGAAACTTCTTGCTTTAGGGTAGAGTGAAGGGTCAAATAATTCTCCAGATCTTTTCCTCCCACACCACCGCATGCTCTCATAAGGTCACAATTGGAAGGGTACCATTGCTCCCCGTTTCTTAATCTCAGGGTGTGTTTCTGTAGATTGGTGGTCAGCAGGTGGCTGTTCTACCACTATCTGGGTGTGATGGGACAGTGTTAACAACTTCTACTGGTCATAGTTCAATATCGCCTGTGATCGGTACAACTGCAAGCAGCCAGGCCACCTCAGGTGCAGGTAAAATGGAAGGAACAGGCTTTCGCTATCGTCCAATTATGACATTTATCCTGCAGTTTCAGGTCACCCTTCTCTCCTTGTTCTGCACAACCACTTCTATCTGCTGCCTTTGTCTCTTAGATCAGAATGAAATGGAAGTGAAGTTGGCATCCGTATCTGTCTCTACAACAGGCGTGACCAGCATGTCAGCCACCACAGTTGCAAGTCTGGACCAGAGTCAGCTTGGCTCAGATGTGGCTAGCAACTCTGGAAAACGTTTACGTCGAGTGGCTTGCACATGTCCAAACTGCCGAGATGGCGAGACCAAGTAAGGCATCAATATAATCCTTAATTTATTTGTCCCCATATTGGGGTCGGATTGTCAGAGCTAAATGCCAGATATTGTCAGAGCTAAATGCCAGATTATGGAAATTTAATGCACGGACATTAAGATGAAAGGGGGTAGAGAGCCGTTGCATGTGCGTTATAGCCAGTGTCATGGACCAGTGAGCAGGACAAAATGGCGTGATAATCTTGTGCACACAGGGTGACCAGAGAGATGGGACGGCGCCGACAGCACATCTGTCACGTGCAGGGCTGTGGGAAGGTCTATGGAAAGACCTCGCATCTGCGTGCACACCTTCGCTGGCATACTGGTGAGAGGCCTTTCGTGTGCAACTGGTTGTACTGCGGGAAGCGTTTCACACGCTCGGACGAGCTGCAGAGGCACCTGCGGACGCACACAGGTACTGCATGATGGGAGTCTTTCCTTGTGCCATCACTCAGGGGCTCTTAAGTGGACAGTGTCAGACTTTCACAATAACTTAAAGCTACTTATCAGAAACAAATGCGCCACCATCATTATGTCAAAATGCTGGTTTATTTGTTATAACCAATATTTTAGGGTTCTGGGAACCCTCTCTATGAGCAGCAGGGATCCAGGTAGAAGGATGCAATTCAGTGTAATTGCCTTTTGGTTGAAAAGTAAAAGTCAACTCAACAATGGCTCTGAGTTGCATGTTGTTGTCGAAGTGGAATGGAAATGATCAAAATCTGGGTTTTAAAAATATAGTTTTGATTCATCTTTTTGTGAAAATTCTGCTCTTTTGTGTGTGTGGAAAGTGTGCAGCTGCCCTCAATGTACCTTTTTCCCCCTTTTCTGTTTTGTTGAAGAATGCTACTTTTTATATGATATTCCCAGCCTTTATTTCCTAAATATAGCTAATTGCCAAAACTACGTTGTATTTATTCGAACCTTTAATCATCCTTCCCACCATCCCAATCCTCCTGTCAGTTTTTGTCTGTCTGCCCTTGAAATTCTCTAATCAAGTCCATTTTATAATGAGTGTAGGATAATGGTGGGAACCCCCTTCACGTCAGTACCCTCCCTCACATAATCTCCTTCACAATCGGGTCCCCACACTCCCACGCCGGGTCTCTCTGCCCCTCTCCACTTCCCCCATGCCCCGCCACACATCCCCTCACATTCCCCCCCACTCCTCATCCCTCACCACCCCATCTCTATGTTTCCTCACACTTTTCCCTTCTGCCAAATTCCTGCATCCTGCCAACAGTGCCTCCTTCTTGTCCCGAATTGTTTGGACCTCCCAACATCTGAGTCCTCCGATAAAATTTTACAGATCTCTCAATCCAGGCTGCTATTGCTAAACCTCACATTATCAACTTAACAGAATCTTTCCTTCCACAGGATGTCTCCGATTCCTCTCTGTCTCTCCCTGGCTAATGTCTTCTCTGGCTCAACAAACCTGAACCCCCATCCCTGTGGCGAAGTTGCAGTCAACATGAAGAACTCCATTTCCCACTGTCCATGTATTGCTCTCACTCATCCAACCCCCCTCCCCCACTCCCCTCTGTGAACACCTCTCGTTTGTTTGTATGCTGCACCGTCCGAACAGTGATGACTCCATTTACATCTTCATTTGTCAACATGGACCAACTTATAACCACCCATTCAAACTCTCTCTTTCTCATATGTGGTGATTTCAATTATCGCCTTGCCAATTGGCTGGGTGTTGGCACCTCTTCAATCTGCCACGACACTGCAGCAAAGGACTTCTGCAACTCCATCGGCCTGAACCAATCTGTGAACTTTCCAACCCAGATTTCTGCCAATGGCATATCCTCCCTTCTGGATTTGGTAGCGATCAATTTTCCTGCTAGTGGCGACTGTTCCTTTACTGCTCTAATTGGTTAATCTGATAATGTACTTGTGAGATAGCTGCCTCAATTTTGGAGTCTGGCTGTTCACTCAGGCTGACTGACAGGGACTGCAAGTTGCCCTCTCAAGGAAGGATTGGTCTTCCACTCCACCTCCCCTGATACAAAGCCACCTGGGAATTCTTACACAAAAGCCTGCTCTCCCTTCTGCACAGATTTGTCCCATTTAATCTGCAGTTATCATACCCATCCTCTCACCTATGGTACACTGAATCCTGTGGCAAAGCAACCTCAGATCATTCCGCAAAGCCCATAACAAGTATGTGTCCTCTCTCAGGCAAGCCAGAAAACAGTTGGCTCACCTCCAAGGTTGAACTTTCAAATTTGTCTCCTTCCTTAAAAGACCTGGTGGCTCCTTGTAAAGTCTGTCTCTGGTGTATACTCCCCTCCATCACTTCCCTCACTTCAAATGGCACCACAGCTGACTCTGCTCATGGGAAAGCCGAATGCCTCAATTCTGTGTTTGCTTACAAATCTCGCGTACCCAACACCCCATTCCGTGTACCTTCCTTATGCTGTCATATCCAACTACTCCTGGACAATGTGTCTTTCTCACATGAGAAGGTGGAGGATTTCAGGCAACCCTCAACTCCCTTTCTACAACAGGCCCAGAGGGCATCAGTGCACATGTCCTAATAATCTGCTCTGCCAGCCTTGCACATCCTCATTCTGCTTTGTTCCCCCTATTTATAATTTGCTCTCGTTCATCTACTGTCTATAGGGAATTCCATCAACATCCCTGCAATACACAAACAGATCCTCTTAACTCCAGGCCTATTCGCTTACTTCCAATTATAAGCAAAGTCATGTAATCCATCATCACAGTTCACATCAAATCCTTCCTTTTCTGCAACGGTCTCATCTCAGATCATCAATTCAGAGTCAGACCCGTTCACCCCACCCTGGAAATTCTGCTCCAATTCTCCCAATAATGGATGAAGTCCCTCAATCTTGGAGATAAGATCAGGGCTGTTTCTGGACATATCTCATGCATTTGACACAGTCAAGCACCCCACCTTGGTCACCAAACTTTCTGCCGAGGGGATCCAAGGCCACCTCCTCTCATATTAGGCTTACTGCCTTCCTCCACTCTTCTAGTCAGCATGTTGCTTTCAATGGGATCCTCTCATCTTTCCCTGTCAAGGTTGGAGTGCCTCGAGGCAGTGTCTTCGGCCCAGTCTTGTTCCTCATCCTCATCAACAATCTTTCTTCTTCTCTGAAAAATCTTGCTTATCTCTTTGCTGATGACTTCACCCTCTGTCATAACATCTCTTATTCCTTATATACCATATCCTATTGCTGTGTTTGAGCCTGGGGGAGTAACTGCTGAAATCTAAATGTCCAGGTTCTTCCCAACATCTTTGTTCTTTGTTCCTTTCACATTTCTTTATGATTTTTTTTCACAGTTCTCTTTATTCATTCTAATTCTTGCTTTTTCTTCTCTTTCATCTCTTTTACTCTCGATTCCTCTCTTTCGTTATCTGTCTCTCTCTCAGGAGAAGTGAATTCTTGCAGAAATTTTTCTGTAAGGCTCACTTGGCTGTTCCTGAATGGGTTTGGGGGTTGTGGAGTAGCGGCTGAAACCCGAATCCTATCGAGGTTACTCCTGATGACTCCATCTTTGCTCTTTACTTCTTCAGGTTCCTTCATTGTCTTCTGTTTCAATATAGGCAGGCGGCAGCTTCGTTCCTCTCTGCAGACCTTGATGGAATTAGGAGCTGGTCCAAACTTGGAATACATCTTTCAACCCTAACAAATCTCACACACTCACTCTGACTCTCCAAAAGGATATCTGGCGAACCCTCCATTCTACTTTCTTAACAAACCTCTTGAAGAAGTTCAGTCACTCAAACTTTGGGCCTGATATTGGTGGGCCTGACCAACAGCCATGATATTTCTTGGGCAAACCATATATCCAAGATGGCCTCCAAAACAAGGCGCTGATTGGGCATTCTTCGTCATGCAAAGTCTATCCTTGGCAAATCTGAACTTCTATCACCTGAAAGGCCTTCATCCACACTTGATAGAATATTGCGCTCTCCTTTGGTCTGATGCCCTTACCTCACACCAAGGAAACCAAGCCCCTTAAAATCAATGGAATCTTTTGTGATGAAGTCTCTATCTCTATCTATATATATATATATATATATATATATATATATATATATATATATATATATATATATATATATATATATATATATATATATATATATATATATATATATATATATATCTCTCTCTATATCTCTATATCTCTATATCTCTCTATATCTATATCTCTCTATATCTCTCTATATCTATATCTCTCTATATCTCTCTCTCTATATCTCTCTATATCTCTATATCTCGCATTGCAGATATGTCAGTGGCTTCTGCCTTATACCACCTCCTTTCTGTTCTTGCACCCTCTACCCTTGCATTACCCACCCCCTCCCCTTTGTCCTCCTCCCTCCCAGGTTTCTGCAGGGTTCATGTGATCTGCTAGTAACTCACTTCTGGTGAAACTCACAAAATCTAGACTCACTAATCACCTTCACTCATTTGTTCCTCTTTTCTTTCGCCTGTGGAACCAACTTCCTCCGTATGTTCAATCCCATTCTTCCCTCCAGGGCTTCAAGATGGCTGTTCACCAACATGTCAAGTCAATCCCCATCCATACTTATGATATTTCTACCCTCATTAACCTTCCCCAAACACAGCCAGCCCATCCTTTCCAGTTTTCCCTTCCTCTTAGTCCTGTGTTTTAGCTTCTGTTCAGTTTGTTCATCCCCTATGTCCTCCCCCTCCCCTTGATCTGATTCTTCTCCTTGCCTCTTCTTCCTCCAAGTGTCCTTCTGTTGGGTCCCTTTACCTTGCTGTTGGTGTGTCCCCCCCCCCCCCTTGTCCACGATGTTGTTCTAATTCTGTCATGTTCTGGCTCGTTCTGTTCTCGCCCGAGTCTCGAATTTGTATTGAAAAACATACTGTAGCGGATCACTGTTGTACTTTTACTCATACAAATTGGATGTCTTTGGCCACTGCGTAGATGCTTTTTATGCGCATATCTGCCCCCAGACAACCATGTGTCTGACTGTGATTGCCATTAGTGCCGCTGCATGTAGTTAGGCAGACAATGTATATCCTAGATGGGTCAATTTGAGAGCAGTGTGAAAGCGGTTTTGGCCTGTGCAAAGGGTTTCGGAGTTTATTGGGATGTGCATTATGGAGCTGTCTCTGTTGCTTTCACCTTGCTGAGTTAGACCAAGATCAATTAGGTCCTTCTGAGATGAATGGAATCCTCCAGCAGGAATTTGTATTGCATATGATTGCAGAACTGTTTGCATCAGCCAAATGACAAGTATCCACTCCGATTGAACCATTCACTCATTTACTGCTGGATGCTTCATCCTTACCTGTAATCTGACAGGATGGCCTAGGCCTAGGCCCGAGAGGTACGCACACTCGCTTCTGAGCCGTCTAGCCTGGGTTTGGATCTCAGCCCGGCTACAAAATGTCATCCTGGTGTCTCACAGGCAGGGCGAGGCATCAATATATGTGCCGTGCCTCGGATGGTTGTTAAACTAGGTGTCTTGTCTGTCAGCGTTAGTTGATGGACGTTAAGTATCTCATGGTGTTCTCGTGAAGAGTAAGTGAGCTCTCGCTGGCACCATGAACACACTCAAAATTCCTGCCCAACCTACAGAGGGCATTGTATCTGCGGTACAGCCACACCTTCGGCCCATCATGATGCTGACTCACAGCCATGTGCTGCATACAAAAAAGGAAGAATAACCTGTGATATTTTCTACCCCCATTAACCCTCCCTTAACCCACCTCGATTACGTGCAGGTTACTACGTTAAATTTCCTGATCCTCTGTCTTCCAATCATCCATCTCCTTCGTCCCCTTGTGTTTGTTTATCCCCTTGTTGTGTCAATGTGATGTCCCACTGCTCCATTATCAGTGAGTTTCCTTCTTTCCTCTCTCACTGCATACCTTTTTTTGAGACTGGACTTTGTATCAAAAAAAATATACAGTAAAAGGATGGAGATCGTAGTTCGGCTTCATATCTCAGTCAAATAAAGAATGACTGCAATTTGCATAGATGCGAGTCGGTCAAAAAAGACTGAATAGGGGCAGCTATGCTGTTGCAAAAGGCCTTGGCTGCAATGTCGTGGACTGAAGTTTGAGAAATGGCTTCCATCCAAATTGACTGGTCGCAATTGAAGTCTCCATAGATTAAATAGAGGGAAATGGGATGGGAAGACGACAAAGAATCCATGTTTGAAGAAAGAGCTTCATTGATTAAGTTGTCAAAGCTGGGGGTATCGTAAGCCACCAAAATAATTGCGGTTGATTCGTAATGAGATTATGAAGCCAGAAATACTTCACAGGGTCAGTGGGTTCCAAAGAGGGGTAGTGGCTGTGGGAACGGGGGTTATGAACATGCACAGCAACACCACCACAAGTAGACTGATGGTGGGGGCGGTGGGAGGAATAGGAGAACAGTGGGAAGCACCGTGGAGGGTCACACAAGGGTTTGCAAAGCAGTCGAGGAGCGGGAAAGCTACACTGTGCCATAGGTATTGGTCAGACAGAGAGACGGCAAAAGCAGGTAAGGAACAGGTATCAAACACACTTATGTAACTCAGGTTATAACACAGCTACAATCATCACGACCAGAGTGGAAAAGTATAAAACAGGTGGTAAGAAAACAGTGCTGTATTTTCTTTGAGATGATGTACAATATTTGGGTGTTGGTGCTGGTGAGGAAAGGCAGAAGGAAAATGGGGAGGATCCCAAAGTGAGTGGGAGAGTAAGCTGGAGGAAAAGTAACAGGAGAGATGTGAATGGCAAAGGCAAATGTAGAGAAGGATAGAATCGCATCCTATATCGTACATCATTGAGAGGTGTCTGTTTGGTGGACGGAGGTTATGTATTCACTCCTGTCTGTCTATGAGCAGGATATCTCATAAAGTTATGAATGGATTTGGACAAAACTTGGTGAACAGGTTGGGTGTGTGACAAGGAGGAATTGATTCCATTTTGGTGAAGCTCCGAATCTGGATACTAGAATTTTCAAAGTGATTCTTCACAATTAGTCCAGTTAATCTGTGCCCAAAATCGCTTAACTTCGACAAGATTTCAAGAGAAATGGGGTTTGCTCTAAACAATTCCCAGACACCTGTCAAATAAGATATAAAAAATATAGATAAATGTCGGCGGGGCAAAACAGTTAATTTGTTTTAATCTAAGATGGCCGCTTAGTGATGATTTTGCACAATGTATCTCATTGAACATTACATTCAGGGGATATATGTTCAAAGAGACATACTGATGCATGAAACATTTGCTTGTTGACTCTGCCCTTGAATGCAAATGTTACAGCAGAGGCATTTAATGTCCCCCTTCCAGAAGTCCACATGGCTGAAAACGAAGAGCCAGTAGAGATTCACAGGGAAACAGAGCCTAGTAAAATGCTGGCTGACATTCCAGAAGACCTTGAGGAATCAATTCAACTGTATGACATACTTATTCCTGGACAAGTTTGGCAGATGCAATCTGATTGGAAAGTGTACTTGATAAAGTCAATGGAAAACTGGAGGAACAAAAGGCAGCAATGGTATCTCACCCAATGGCACATCTCTGGTTGCAGTGTATGGATATTATTGGCCAACTCTGCCAGTTCATCAAAGCAAAACAGACGGTAGACTCGATTCTTCATCTACAGTCACTTCAAGAAATGTTGTCATATTTTGCTGCTGCGGAGCATAATCTGTTTGCCAAATCAGTCCATATTTACGTCCAGCAAATACTTCAACTTCAGACACAGCATCCAGATGTTTATGCTTTCTTCAACACTGGGCACTATGTTATTTGACATCATAATCGCTCCTGGGACAGGCTGTCATCAGATTTTGTAATAGAGCAAGTTCTGATGAAAAGCATGAAATCAATAGGTGGATTGACACGAGGTCGAGGAATGTCCGAGTCTAAACGCACACAATGGATGCTGTCTATGCCCACATGTGCTGATGTAAATAGTGCCATGCAGAATCTGACAGACACTACTTACCTGACAAATGATCAGCACAAAGATGTGATGAAGGCTGGGAAGGCGAAAGATGACAAAGACAACGTGGCTCCACTTGGGCTTCTTAAGGAATGAAATCCCTTTGTACCAAACCCATCTCTACGAAACATTGCAACCGGTGTTACAGCTTACATAACCGTCAATGCCCATAAAGCGAAAGAGATGGGAAACAACATTCCTAAATCCATCAAGGGGATATGCATTGGAGGACACATTCAAGAAAAAGAGCCTGGTCATAACACTGAATCGCAACTTTTCTGCTAGAGTTGATGGTGAGATCATCCAGGTTGATCCCATCTGCTCTTTCAGATAATTGTTGCAGGTAGAGCACAGAAAATGTTGAATAAATCTTGAAATATGAGCTTTGTGGCTGTTCGTCATCGTTGTTCAGCCCAAGTGGCATTCTTCAGCAAACAAACCATTACTTACTGATTCAATGTGGACTCTTGGATGAGGCACAGAGATGCCAGCACCAGAAGAAGAAGGAAGTGTTCTGTTCTTGATGGTGGCTCACTCATCCAATGAATACCCTGGAAAGGAGATGCACCTTCAATTGTATTTGCAACAGTTATGTGGATGATGTTCAGTACAAGGACAACAACCCCATCATTGCTTTTGATGGTTACGACGCAGGCCCATCTACAAACTAGAATGGCACTTGTTCGAGCGTATACCTCCGCCACGCAATGCCTGATCCACAAGAACATATTGGGTCCGTTACATTTTTAAAATATAATGCCATACAGTACTATATCGTTTTTGGCCCCATTTCTCAATGGTGAAGAATCACTTAAAATATTAAATAATTCTCGTATCCAGATCCACATTCAGATCTTCACCAAAATCGAATCACACGCACATGTCCACCAAGTTTCGTCTGATTCCGTTCACAACTTTTTGAGATATCGTGCTATTTATCATTTTGGCCCTATCTCTCAATGGTGAAGAATCACTTTAAATATTCTAGTAGTCGGATCCGGATCCGGATCTTCACCAAAATCTAATCAGTTCGTCATTGTCACACACCCAACCTGTCCACAAAATTTCATCCGGATCCGTCCACGACTTTTTGAGATATCCTGCACACAAACAACAAGAAGAAGACGTCATGCAGAGCACGATACTTGCAAAGTCCAGAAAACAAATTTGACCTCAAAAATAATTGGTGGTTGAATTTAATGACCAAATATGCAACTCGTCTTCAAATTTCAAGTGAATCGGATGAAAATTGACAATTTTATCAATTTGGCCTATGTTGATCTTGAAAATAATTGGTGGTGTAATTCAGTGACGTGATGTGCAAATCCTCTTCAAATTTCAAGTTAATGAGACAAAAATTGAGGATTTTAGAAATACCTCCTTAGTTGTTGACCTTGGGCCTATGTTGACCCTTTGGTCAATGTTGACCTCAAAAATAATTGGTTGGTTGAATTCAATGACCTGAAATATAAATCCTCTTCAAATTTCAAGTCAATTGGATGAAAAATGAGGATTTTCGAAATCACACCTAAGTTGTTGACCTTTGGCCTATATTGACCTTTACGTCGATGTTGACCTCAAAAATAATTGGCTAGTCGAATTCATTGACCTGAAATGTAAATCCTTTTCAAATTTCAAGTCAATCGGATGAAAATTGACAATTTTAGAAATGTGGCCTATGTTGATCTCAAAAATAATTGACTAGTTCAAATCAGTGACCTGAAATATAAAACCTTTTGAAATTTCAACTCAATCTCATGAAAATTGAGGATTTTAGAAATACCTCCATAGTTGTTGACCTTGGGCCTATTTTGACCTTTTGGTCTATGTTGACCTCAATAATTGGCTGGTTGAATTCAGTGACCTGAAATATAAATCCTCTTCAAATTTCAAGTCAATCGGATGAATATTGAGGATTTTAGAAATCTCACCTAAGTTGTTGACCTTTAGTCCATGTTGACCTTTTGACCTCAAAAACAATAGGGTTCTTCCTTACGACAAACTCTACCATGTGGTGAAGTTTCGTGAAGATCGGTTTGAAATTGTGACCTGTAGGCAACAAACAGACAGATAAACAGAATAACAAAATCGGCTGACCAATATACTTGAAAAATCTTCGATTTTGCAAGAAACAAGAAGACGTCGTGCAGGGCACGATACTTGCAAAATCCATAAAACAAATTAGACCTCGAAAATAATTGGTGGTTGAATTCAATGACCAAATATGCAAATCCTCTTAAAATTTCAAGTGAATCAAATGAAAATTGACAATTTTAGAATTTGGCCTAGGTGGACCTCCAAAACAATTGGTGGTTGAATCCAGTGACCTGAAATATAAATCCTCTTCAAATTTCAAGTCAATTGGATGAAAAGTGACAATTTTAGAAATTCGGCCTATGCTGACCCTTTGGTCCATGTTGATCTCAAAAATAATTGACTAGTTCAATTCAGTGACCTGAAATAGAAATTCTCTTCAAATTTCAACTCAATCGGATGAAAATTGAGGATTTTAGAAATACCACCTCAGTTGTTGACCTTTGGCCGTAGTTGACCTTCACGCCTCAAAAACAATTGGCTTCTTCTTTATGACAAACTACCATGAGGTGAAGTTTCATGAAGATCGGTTTAAAATTGTGACCTGGAGGCAATAAACAGACAGACAGACAGAATGACAAAATCGACTGATCAATATTCTTGAAAAATCTTCGATTTTGCAAAAACAGAGTGGTGAAAACATAACCTCCTTCACCTTCAGTGGCGGAGGTAAAGATACCACACATCATTGGAGATCAAAAGGTGTTGTCGGTGCCCAATTGAACTTTGTTGGAGGGATGCCTTTCAGAGTGAAGAAAGAACATTTCTTGGTCATTACTATGAACAAGCAAAAGTTCATCCTCATGCTGGGTGAGAAACTGAAAGAAAAGGGATTTAAATCAATCCATGCGGAGGGCGATGCTGACGTACTGATTGCTCAGACAGCAGTAAATTCTGCTGATAAATGTACCACTGCTGTCATAAGAGAAGATACCGATATCTTAGTGCGACTATGCTTTCATGCTGACCCCAACTCATTTGACCTGTTCTTCAGGTCAGAAGGGAGGAAGAACACAGAGACATTACAAACTTGGAACATACACTGGCTACAGAACGCAGAATGCCTTGGATCCAGAGATTTGTCACTTGCTGTCATTCGCTCAACCTACTGCGAGATGTGACACCACACCACATCACACTTGTTTGTCATCGGAAAAGGTGTAGCTCTCCGGAAGTTGAATAGTGTTCCGGATTTCAAAGAACAGGCTGAAGTGTTCTCCAGTGATTCATCTTAGGATGTGTACTTGCAAGAAGCATGGACTGGAATGCTGAGCTGCATGTCTGGAGTGCAGTGGTAGATCGTAATTATTTCTCGAAAAGGGCCCTGTATAAGGCTCGAGAAGCATTTTTTTAGTAAAAGTTGGGAACATGACTTTTTAACATAACTAAAGGCCCGGTCACACCTTGAGGTTTTAGCCAACGTATGCCGATTTTTGAATTTTTTTTCTAAAACGCTGGCACACGTTGAATACGTTATGGGTAAGTTTTGATAACATTGAGAGCACGCTGAAAAACACTGCCATACGTCGTTGTACGTTGGCTTTAAACGTTGTACTTTTCGGTTGTCCTCAAATTTTTTCATGCTTGAAATTTCACGACGACGTATGCCGGCGTATGGCTCACACGTTCCGCTACGCTGGCCACAAGTTGTATGCACGGTCTGCGATCGTTGACAGACGTCAACACATGCTACTTGTAAGTTAATCATAAGTTGAGACACGCCGAGGTAATGTTTAGCGTACCCGAAACTTATTTGTAACCTATGATTAACGTGTTGTTGGCACGTTACGCGATCGTTGCCACACGTCGACAGACGTTACTTTTAAGTTACTCATAGGCTGAAAGACGTCGGTATAATGGATCGTCCTTGCGTCAGCGTCCACGGCCACGGCCACGGCCACGACACTTATTTGCAGCATTCTTCAAACTTTTCTTCGGCATGACGAGGATGTTCACACTTCGATGTCTAATTTGGCTATGATTCCAATTGTCCATCGGCAGCGTCTATTTAAAATAGTCGAGTTTGAGCGTTTTAACACGTTCAGAAGAAACGCTTCAAATTTCCAAACCCCAGCGTCAAAAAACAAAGGCGAGTGACAGCAATTTAAATCGTTCATTGTAAACAATGAAAATAGTTGAGTGGTACCGTTTAAAAGTCGTTGAGTGTAAAAAAAATCCAATTGTTGAGCGCAAGCGTCTACTTTCAATAGTGGAGATGCAGCCATTTAAATCGTTGAGTGGCAGCCTATGAACTTACCCATGGACACGCGGACGCAAGGACGATCCATCATAACCCACACCCTCCCCCTCACACTCACCAACTACTGCCAACATGAACAAACTACTACTAATACTAATACTAATACTGATACTAATACTGATACTGATACTGTTACTGCTGACATGGACATCGACTCAAAAAGGAGTCGAAAACACTGTTGGGTTCCCCTTTTATGAGCAGCATTTTTATATACCAATTCCCAAAACCGCTGGGAACACGTCTTTATATGGCAGTTGTAAGCTAGAAACACGTTCATTTTTTTTTTGTCGACCGGAAGACGTCATTGGAATACGTGTGCATACGTCGATGTGTGTTGGGACTACGTAAAGAATTGGTTCAAAGCACGTCAAACATAAGTTAGAAATAAGTTTCGCGTAAAAAAGACATTACCGCGACGTGTTTCGACTTATGAGTAGCTTATAAGTCGCCTTTGTGGACGTGTGTAAAACTTATCCCCATCGCATGCGGAACGTGTGTCATACGCCGAGTACGTCGTAAAATTTTGAACATGTTTAAAATTTCTTGACGTACTCTACTTACTACGACGTATGATAGCGTACTTTAGCGTTGTACTCACGTATACCAAACTTACTCATACCGTATTTGACGTGCCCCAACGTTTTAGACACATTTTTCTTAGGTCGGCATACGCTGGCAAGATCGCCAAGGTGTGACCGCGATGTTGTCACTTCCATTTCTACGGCAGTTATGATTCGAATCGTTGTGCGTCAGCCTTTTAATAGGCTACGTCACGACATCGTCGGCGATGCGTGCAACGCGCTATGCCGAAGTTAGACTATCGTTGGGCATCGGTTGTGTAGGCCGACAACAGGTTCAGCATTCGTTGGTATAAGTTATCTATAACACAACGAAACGTTCTGTGTCCATTACTAATATGTTATGCATACGACCAACTCATTATGAATACGTCCGAATCTTAAAAAAAAAAACATCAAAAGTTCAACGTCAGCCAGCGTTTTACATACATTTTAATACGTTGCCATCGCTGGCTAAAACGTCAAGGTGTGACCGGGCCTTAAGGTATGCTGAATTCGACTAGCCCTGTTCTCAAGCTGAATTTTGAGTTTTTGACCATCTAATTAGCATAAACCAAATGGCTTCCAAATTGACAATTTTGGGCACTTTCTTGGGACAGGCACTACTATACCAGCACAATACTAATCTATTTTACTTGTGAACAACTGTTAATTGTTAAGTTAACTGTTAAGTTGTTAAGGGCTTGTGTCGGCCTATACTAATGATTCATTCTTGTTTGCAGGCTACAATAGATCCCGTGATTAGCTTGAAGAGGCCGTCACCTGTAGACTACAGCCTGTGCATTTTCTGCCAAATGCATAAAGCCAGAAAAAACCTGAGTGAAGCATCTGAACATGGACTCACAACACTCAGGAATGCAACCTGTAGCAGAAAGAAGCTGAGGGACTCCAAAAATATAGACTTAATTGATCGTCTTGAGAATGCATTAGATTCTGCCACAGCGTATCTCTTGTGTGGCACAGAATTTGCTATGCCCACTTCATGGACAAGAGTAAAATAGAACGTCTTCAGAGGACTCAAATAGAGTATTCAACAGCGTGATGGCATCTGGGATCTCCATCTTTACTCTTTCAGTCTGATGTTGCCCTACTTCAAGCGGTATGACCACCTGAACTATGCACGATGGGGTCCAGTGTATCTAGTGGAGATGCATCAGCTTCCATAACCTGTTTTAACAGAGTTCCAAAGAGGCAATTTTATAGTCAAGAGATCTGCTCACAAGTTCAGCCAAGTAGATCCTGACCAGGCCATGGAATGGATAAATGGCACAGGCAAGAATGGAAGTGGTATCATTGGAATCACCAAGATATCAGCAGCTCTGTGTAGGTGGACACTCTCCTTTAACCTGAGATCTCACATTGCAGAACAAACCCATGGAATGTACAGTCTCCACCATGGGAGTACAGACCTTCACAACGAAGCAACCAAATCAAGACAAACGAGAAACAATGATGACGAGAATTCTTTACTTTCCACTTTCCAGGGATTCAGTGTGTTCTCATCTGTATCACATCCAGGTACGTTGCAAAACCTTGTTACGAAAGACCTAGCAACAGAGTCAATTCAAGAATCACTACTACGTGCCAAGGAGCTTGGACAAGAAGAAGTCAAGAAATTTGTTCAGGACAGGTTGATCGTGGCTGAGCAATGTGATAAGCCACATGTTTCAATCCATGACCATCTGCGTTGGAATAACGCCCAACATTTGCCACTTTATACGAAGTGGTAAAGCACACAAAGGACAAAGACAAGAAAATTGTTCTGAAGACAGACAGAAATGTCCTCCGACGTCTAATTACTGACTATGAGGCGGGTCGGCCAGCTCATTTGCCATCTGTACTCAAACATGAGCTTCTTCCAGTCCCTGTAACCCTTGCCGAAATGAATGGTACGCACTGGAAACAAGTCGTTTCTTGCTTACGTGATAACAGAAGACATAGCCTGTCCTGAGACAATTCAAATTCATGACACGTTGGACAACTTGCCTTATCATTGATGGACAAGCATTGGTAGTAGCTCTTGGAAAGCCTGATGATGCTGTAACCTTTGGAGATCTGGCCGACACGTACGTGAAAACTGTGCTGAAAGCAGGTTCCAAATATCAAAGAATTGATATTGTATTCGACAGATACAGAGAAGAAACAATCAAGGGTACAACCAGAACGTGGCGCAGTAAAGCAGCACGGCCAATCAGACGGCTTGTGGAAGGTCGTGATGTACCTCTTCCAAAGAACTGGTCAAATTTTCTGTCACTAGCTGATAATAAAGCAGATCTAGCACATTTCTTGTCTGAGGAACTGTGTTCACATGTGCCAATGGATAAAGAAATAGTAGTTGCCGGGGGATTTAGAGAGGAACTCAAGGTCAAGTCATCAAAAGGTACAACTGATTTGACACCTGAAATCCACACATGAAGAAGCGGACACAAGATTGGTGCTGCATGCCGTCCACAGCCAGTTTAATACAGTTGTTGTGTCTTCCAGGGACACTGATGTTCTCCTGCTTCTGGTATGCCACTTTCGACTTATGCAATGCGAGCATCTCTGGATGATGTCGGGCACATCTAAGAAACGGTGGTATGTACCCATTGATGCAGTTTTCAACAAACTACCAAGAGGCTCAGCAGCATCCTTGCTAGCATATCATGCATTGACTGGGTGTGACACCACCTCCTACATCGCCTATCACACCAAACGATCATCATGGAAGGTCTTCGAAGAGCACCATGAATTGCTGAAGAACTTGGGCATTTGTGAACTCACAGAGGAAACCATCAAATCTTCAGAAACCTTTGTCTGCAGAATACACAATGTGCACACGACAGACTCTGTTGATGCAGCACGGCATTTATTGTTCTCCAAGACGGGAAACCAGAAACCATGGCCCCAACAAGTGATGCACTCCTTTTCCATTTGATGAGAGTACACTATCAAGCGATGATATGGAGAAATTCCCACTGCCCCACACCTGAGCTCCCTGTGCCCTTGGAAATGGGATGGAGACTTGGGGAATCAGGACTGCAACCCATACTGTTGGCATTGAGTCCCATTCCAGACAGTTGCCTTGAGATGGTAGCCTGTGCATGTCGGAAATAATGCAAGACTCGATGCTGCACATGACAGAATTCAGGATTACGATGCACATCAATGTGTGCAAGCCAGCATCAGATTGATGATCAGACTCCTTGCATGAATACAATGTGATTTGCCGAAAAGATGTTCGGCATTCCTGAAAACTGTTTATGCTGACTGAAATTTGTTCACGTAGCATCATGATAGAACTTTGTTTAGTTTTTATGATTACAGACGAGCAACTTTAACTTCTATATTTTATTAATGAACATCGGTAACCATGTAAACATTAATTAAAATGTTTCAAATATGTCTTAATCATTTTTCTTGACCCTTAAAACGTAGGTCTAGATATCTCATTTGTCAGCTTTGCATGCATAGTAACAAAGTTACAGCAGAAAATAGATTTTTTTGGTAATGGCGGTAGGCTAAGCACATGTAAGTGGTTACCACCCCTATTTTAGGGCATACCCTGACTTGAGTGGCATTTTTGAAAGTCACAAAGACTACTACTGGTCATGAAATTTGGTTCATTGCACAGACAGTGTTCCATAGGACCTTAAAATATATAGGTTCATGTTATCACGTTAGAACCTATATATAAAATATCTAGGTTCATATGTAGGTTCATAAATAATATACATCTATGATGTATATTACTGAATCTACAGGATTTTTATTGAATATACATGCCCAGTATTGGCCTTCTTTTCTTGTTTCACCTTAAAATATGACATGTATTAGACCATGTAAAAATACAACATGTAAAACATTCTATATGAAATTTCTCATCTAATCAAAAGGTTGTCACCCACCGTATGAGAAAATCAGCATTTGTGTCGGTCAGTGGTGGATTCGCATGATATATGCACATTCTGGCATATTTTTATTTTTTCTTGTTTTATTGCCCTTTTAGAGCCTGGGACTATGAAATCCCTAACAAAATGACTAGTTTATCAATAACTCTTATTTACGTGTCTTAAATTATTCAACTTATTACCAATAATTTAATCAATGTTAAAAAAATTGAGATGATCCGGGTGGATACTTAATTACAGCGGCTTGACCGAACTTTCCAACCCAAATGTCCGACTGCACGTCACGTTTTTTAAAAAAATGCTTTTATTCTTCTGTACATCAGATTATTTTCACTAAAATGTATTTACAAATGGGGCACAGTGATATAGATATAATAGTATAAAAAATATTGAAAACATGCATGGCTTTGGTTTAGAGTAATTTTGCATTTTTGTCCGACTGCACGTCACACTTTTTTGAATTTGATAAAAAAATAAATTTTCTTAAAAAGATTTTAAAATATTTTTCCAGGTATTTAAAAAATATTTTATTAATTCCGAAGGCAGTTAAAACAGTTTTGGAGAATTTAGAGATCTTTTTGTTACTCACAGGATTGATTGAATTGAAAATTTACGTCCAAGAATTTGTTCGATAAATCTCTCTTTTAGTGCTTTTCAGCATCTGACAGTCACTGAATAGAGCAGTAATAAAAAAATCGGTATGTATTATTTCTTAATAATCCCAGAAATTGGTATTTTGATTATTAGATTAGTTGCTAGAATAAGTTACATACTATGACCTTCACTTATTTTGCCAAAAAAGAAAAAAAATTAGTTCATTTCATTGAAAACTCGCAAAACCATCAGAATTGGTACCCCTTCTTCAAAGTATCATATTTCGATATATATATATATATATATATATATATATATATATATATATATATGTAATTAAGCTATACGGTTTTTTGTTCTGAACTCAGTTAGACTTACACTTTAAGGAAAATGCAGTGAGAAGGCAATGGAACAAACTTCATTTATTTACATTTTTGAAACGGCCACTGACATGCGCTTAGCCGGTAGCTAATTAGCATAATAATAGATTTTTGGCATGTTACGAATTTTATCAGCCTGTAGCTTTGATCTATTGCTCAAGGGACATTTCTAAGATGCGTACATGTGAACAATGTGCATTTATTTAAATGGTATAGTAGTGCCTGTCCCAAGAAAGTGCCCAAAATTGTCAATTTGGCAGCCATTTTATTTATGCTAATTAGATGGTCAAAAACTCAAAATTCTGCTTGGGAACAGGGCTAGTCGAATTCAGCATACCTTAATTATGTTAAAAAGTCATGTTCCCAACTTTTACTAAAAAATGCTTCTCAGATGCACATTTCTCAGAAATACGTCTCGTCAATGGTGTCAGTTGCACCGACTCATCCTTGCTTTCTATTGACGTTATTGGCGAGGAACGAAAGTGAGATTGTTTCAAATGATGACGACTGGAGTCATGGTTATGCATTACTATGACTGTGCTATGCATATAAGGCCCGGCGAGGAGGAGTGATGTAAGCGACATTTTTTAATGATATGATGATGATAGGCTCGGATGATAGGGGAAGGGTTAAAATAGTGCTATATGGCATTAACTCCAAAATGGCCGATGTGGCCCTTACATCACTCCTCCTCGTGGCGCCTCATATATATTCTCAAAAATAGGCTGGAATAAGGGCCACAGTATAGATAGAGCATGGTCAAACCAAACATACTGGGATGGTAGCTTTCAAATTAGACTCATTTTTGCATTCCTGTATTGATGATGGATGTTTGTAGAATTGGTGGCCATCTTGAAAATGGTAGCCATCTTGCGTTTCCAGTTGGCTAAATCCTTTGTACAACTAGACCGGCACTCGGTAGAGCGCATACCTATGCCACGCTGAACAGTTTACATTTTGTATCCCGCTGAAAGGCCGGATCTGCAACCGGCACATTCGTTCTTGTCACAGCTCTAATTGGCTTATTCTTGTCACCTGCTCAACTCATCCACCAAATTTTGTCATCACCCATCCACAACTTTTGAAATATCATGCTACATATCGTTTTTTGGTGAAGCTATATATTGTATCTCTCAATGGTGAAGAATCACTTTTAAAATTGAAGTTATCCGGATCTGGATCCAGATCTTCACCAAAATCTAATCAATTCTTCCTTGTCACACACCCAACCTGTCCACGAAAGTTTCGTCCAAATTTATCTATAACTTGAGATATCCTGCTCACAGACACAATAAGGGGTGAAACCATGACCTCCAACCATTTAGTTCCATGGCGGAGGTCATAATCTAATTGTACACCTCACAAAAAAATTGATGAACGATAAGTGGGAGGCTTTTATTGATTTTATAGTTCATTTAAACGAGTTCATAATCTGGTTGAAGAGGAACAGCACATGGATCTGTACACTTCATGAACAAATGTGATGTCAGTGGAAGCCAAAGCCAAGTTGCTATGCAAAAACAACATGGCTGTCTGAAATTTGTGCAAGTTGGCAGCAACACCAATCTATAAATGATCACAGACTAGTTTACAATGGCAATGTTGATGTGTGACCACCAGTGACCCAAAAACAAGCTTGTGCACATCTTTGAGCAAACAAGATGATCCAGATTAAATCACTGTAGGATGGATGTTGCTCAGTTTTTCGACCAAGGCCACTTCCAGGTGTTTCAGAGACTGGGTAGAGTTGGCGACCAGGAACAATGGAACGTGCATCCTCGGATGTATTCCAGCACACCACAACAAACACATCTTTCAGAGTCTTCTTGCAATACACGGACTATACTTTTTCAGCAAGTAATGTGCACTCTCCACCCACCTGGAGACTGGGAACTCTGCAAGGTTCAATATAATTAGCATGTTGGGTCACTGAATTGGTTCACCAATCAAATCCTGGAAGTGAATTGTTTATTTGGATTTTACAATACTGCGTTATGCACATCATTTTTTGTTGTTGTTTGTTTGTTTGACTTCTATGCATTCATAAACCGCTGGACAGAATGAGTTGAAAACTGCTGTGTATACTCGTGGGGTGCACAGAATATTTTTAGGGGGTAAAAAAATGAACGTGGACAGAGGTAATCATAAAAATGAGGGTATTAACCTGTCCATAAGGGCAGGTTCTTTGCTCGTATCTATAATTGTACAGAGAAGCAGGAGGAATTAAATAAGGAATCAGTAACTTGGGATTGACGGGAGGATGACGGAAAGCTTTTCACAAGTAATTTGTAGCATTTTTTGAAAAAATATAAACGCATTTTTAGCTCGCTTGTTCGAAGAACAGAGAGCTATAGCGATACCCCCGGCATGAGCGTGAGCGTCAGCGTGAGCGTGAAAATGTTAAAGTTTTTGGTGCAAGTTATTTTGAAGCTTGCCATTCATTTAATATGTGTACTAGGATGCTGATATTTGGCCTGGAGGTTCCTTTGGGGTACATTATTGATGTAGTGAAGTTGAAATTAAAAAATAATTTCAAATGTTTTAAATTTTTGACCTGTTTTGAACTTAACTTTTTTGTAGTACATCAACGTTAAAGTTTTTGGTGCAAGTTATTTAGAAGCTTGCCATTCATTTAATATGTGTACGAGGATGCTGATATTTGGCCTGGAGGTTCCTTTTGGGTACATTATTGATGTAGTGAAGTTGAAATTAAAAAAAATTTCAAATGTTTTAAATTTTTGACCTGTTTTGAACTTAACTTTTTTGTAGCACATCAACGTTAAAGTTTTTGGTGCAAGTTATTTAGAAGCTTGCCATTCATTTAATATGTGTACTAGGATGCTGATATTTGGCCTGGAGGTTCCTTTGGGTACATTATTGATGTAGTGAAGTTGAAATTAAAAAATAATTTCAAATGTTTTAAATTTTTGACCTGTTTTGAACTTAACTTTTTTGTAGCACATCAACGTTAAAGTTTTTGGTGCAAGTTATTTTTTAGAAGCTTGCCATTCATTTAATATGTGTACTAGGATGCTGATATTTGGCATGGAGGTTCCTTTGGGGTATACTATTGGTGTAGTGAAGTTGAAATTAACAAATGATTTTAATTTTTTTTTATTTCAACCTAAGATGGTGTCAAAGCCACCCAATGCTCGCCTGTTTCTACTAGACGCTTGCCATTCATTTAATATGTGTACTAGTTTACTGATTATAATATACAAATACATATATTGCTTTAAAATTATTTGTATCAGACTTCACTGCAATGCTTTATAAAAAAATATTATTAGACGAGTCTTTTAAAAACGATAAATGTATAAACAGGCAAACATTGGGTGGCTTTGACACCAACTCTCTGGTTTTAATTACTTTATTCATCGTGAGTAAGAGAGGAATAGAGGGAGGAAGGTGTGTACCGTGCGGGAATGGATATGGGGAGGAAGACCCACACCACGTGGAACAGGAACCAATAAGAACAGAACATAAAAGGAGGTAAATGACATATGTTAGTTACAAGGACGAATACAAAGGGCAACTAGAAGGTTTAAAAGAGATTTTTTTTGGGGGGGGACGGGGTGAAGGAGAAGGATAGAAAACAAGGAATGAAACTTTTGGAACACACGAGGCCAAACTGAAAAATTTATTCAAGTTCCGATCCAATGTACCAAACTCCATGACAAAGCGTCGGTGCTGCCGAATCAGTTTCTTGGCAATAGTCGTGCTGGGTGGTTTGCCATCCCTCTCACGACAGTAGTTATGGCAGGAATTTGCAATTTGTCGAAGATGCTGGCGATTACTCTTCGCAACGGACACCATGGGATCTTTAACATCCACCAACCAATGCCAGCAGACGGGACACGGGTTCAACATCCATCCGAGGGGCAGCACGCACGTTAATGAATCGCTCTGCATGTGAAACACCGACAGATTATCGTTGGGTCAGCATTCAAACCCAGGCTAGACAACTTAGAAGAAAGTGTGCATCCCTTTAGGACATCCTGCTAGCCCAAACAAGTTGCAAATAACGAATAAAAGAAAACGTTAGAGTATGCTCGAGGACAGTAATTAACGCAACAGTTCAGAAGGGGGCTCAAATTAAACCTGCTATTAGACATGTGTTTGGAAAAGCCAATTAGGTCTGGCGAGAAGCCAGAAACAGAAGGTTAGAATTTTTTTTATTTAAACAGAGATCAAGCTTGTGGTGCAGCTTTTTATAATATCACATGTTGCGTAAGGAAGCTAGAACCTTCTAGTTCTCATTAGAGTAGAGCTCATTAGAGTGCATACCTTCGCCAGGTTGAACAGTTTGTTTTGTATCCCAGTTATAGGCCGAATCTGGATCCGCATCTGAACCAAAATTTAATCGGCTTGTTCTTGTCACACACCCACCATGTCCACTAAGTTTAATTTTAATCCGTCCATAATTTTTTTAGATATCGTGTTACATATTGTTTTTGGACCTATCTCTCAATGGTGAATAATCACTTGAAGAATTCAAGTATCCGGATCCAGATCTTGACCAAAATCGAATCAATCCGTCTTTGTCACCCACCAAACTTGTTGACCAAATTTTGTTTGAATCTGTCCACAACATTTTGAGATATCCTGCTCACAGACAAAAAGACAAGCAGACAAAGACGGAGGTGAAAACATAACCTCCGTCCATCTTTGGTGGCGGAGGTTATTAGGAAACATAAGTGCACATATATTTGTATAAATTACAAGGACATTTTAGAGACAATCGGTACATCATCACTGCAGCACAAGCGACACGCTCAGTCCACCTGTTGAGTAGATGTACATGTATATTTGTCATCCTACCCAAAATACTCGTACAATGTGCAGTTATTTTGTGTTAATTCTTATTGGTTGTTGTATAGCCCCAGACAGGTCAGTTTTCTCAACTGGTCCATGGCATGGAGACAACTGATCGATCTCCCAGAAATGACCCAGAGATCCCTCGCACCCAAAATTGTGTACCCCCGCCTTCGTGAAGTCAGGGCCATGAGAGAGAAAGACAGACAGACAGAGAGACAAGAGGGAGTGGGCCGGTCCATAGGAACCGATCGGTGCTCTGACCATGGCCACTCTGTCCTGCCGAATATGGGGGCAGCAGGGAAATGTGGGAAATGTGGCCCCGACTTCCATTGGGGAGTACATCCGCCGCAAAGAAGCATCCTCGATAGTTGCATTCTTATTCGATGAAATGCGTTCTGCTTTCAATTTCAACAGGAAGTGTGTGAAGAGTTCCAGAAGTACGTTTATGTTGAGGCATCTGTGGAATCGCATCCCTGTGTCTGTCCAATCGCATTCCTCCCTCCATTCAAGTTTGCACATCTCCGCTATCTTGCGTCGTCGTCTCTTTTACTCATCATTATCTTCTTCTTCCTGCTCACCACCTTTTCTTACAGATGATGTTTTTAATGACTGTCAATTGTCTGTTTGTTCAATTCTTTACAATGGGGTTTTGCATGCTGTCTATGCAGGTGAAAAGCGGTTCGGCTGCCCCGAGTGTGGAAAGCGCTTCATGAGAAGTGACCACCTGAGTAAACATCAGAAAACCCATCTCAACAAGAAGACCACGTTGGGACTGGTGGTGTCTGGAGGCACAGATGACGCGCCTGTTGCCGATGCTAAAGTAGCCGACATGAATGACATTTTGGCCGCAGCCGGCCTCGTGACATTGACGAGTACTGCTGAGACCACGGGCCTCTCTGGCACCGAGGTCATGCAAGGCTGAGCGCTCTCTCTCTCTCTCTCTCTCTCTCTCTCTCTCTCTCTCTCTCTCTCTCTCTCTCTCTCTCTCTCTCTCTCTCTCTCTCTCTCTCTCTCTCTCTCTCTCTCTCTCTCTCTCTCTCTCTCCCCTCTCTCGATCTATCTGAGTCTGTTTCTCCAATCTATCAACTGTCTTATTCCACACCCTCCTCCTTTGATTTCTATGCTTCCTCCTTCCCCTTCCTGCTTTTTCAATGTACAGTGTTGGTGTTTTGCAGTTCTCTTCTTCAGAAAAAAAGTTTTCGTTGTTGATACGCGTGCGTCGAGTTGAACTTTAGGGTTCAAGCATTTTTAGTAACAGCTTGTGAACCACTTTAGATGAACTTCCACACACGTGTTTTGAACGTCTTTGATGGGAAAGTTTTTACATCATTTGAGCATTCACGTTCATTTGTAAAAAGCCACTATTTGTGGCACATCGATTTTTATAGCATCTCATCAAATTGCTGCAACCATTTCTAAATATTTATATTAAAAGGTTGTGGTGTTTGGGTGTAGCGAGTTTATTAGTTACTGGGTTTATATTTTTGATTCTCATGCTTGTTTAGAGCTTGTACTCTACTTTGTGTCCATATTGTACCACAAGGACATCGACTTCACCTTTTGCTCACAGTCACCCATTTCCTCTAATTTCCTTGTTCCCTACATTCCAGCCCCTTCCAGAAAAGTGACTATCAATCTTTTACAGGTAAGGAAGTGACTGTAATTCCCAATTGATTTTTTTTAACGTTGTTATCGCACTGTGTTGTGAAGGTCAGGTTCCTCGTGTACTTCCACCCAGTTTTGCTGTCGCGTTTTCTTGTTCATTTGGCAGGTGAAATAGTTGAAGCCTGTGGCCTGTAACGAACCGCGATATGAGCTGTTGAGTGCAGGCAGAATAATCGGTACGGAGGGTGAGAAGGGTGAGGGAATCGACACTTTTGGGAGAGATGACTTCAGCTCAGGAAAAGCTTCAGTTGGTGCGATGGATTTTTGTCTGTCCAAAAAGCTAATAGTTGTCGCACCTCAAAAGGCCGCAGTATACCAGCACAGACCCGATGGTCTTGCTCCACAAGCTTTAGGTTCGACAGTTCCCTGATTGTGAAAGAATATGATTTGGAGTTCCCTCCCAAGGAGGGGAAGCTTGCACTTTGTAACTGTTGGCAAAGACCTTGGCATTATGGTAGACTATCTTAACACCGAATAAAGATATGTGCTGAAATCGTTGGGCCTGGTTCAGCTCGTCTTTAAGGGGGAGTTTCCTACAAAACTGCACACAAGTTATCTCTCGTCTTTGTTCTTTTGTTAACTATTTTTTGGGGGACGTTTGATCTCGACTTCTATTCAGTGTTATAGCCTTTCTGATTTCATTCCACTCTAACTTTTGACTAAGTTATTAAAATACCTATTTGAATATTCTACCAACACTATACTGGTATAAAGTCCAAAGCAAATTAATTTGTGAACACAATTTTAAAATGTAAAATTCACAACACTGTTAATATATTCATCGTACGTGTTACTCCGCTGTGCATTGTTAGACCCTCCCGAATCATGTGATCATTTTACCCAGTTGTTGTGGGTTCAACTAATCCAAGCATTGGGGGTATTTCCATCCTACTTTCATCCAAATTGGGAGCATATTTCCACTTTTGCAACAAATGGCTTGTGCTAGTAATTTAAATCTGCCCTTGATTTTGGCATTGGGGAATGCATTGTGGACATGTCTGGACATTAACCGTTGGTGGAGGAGGGAAGGGGAGCGACGCATCTTTGAAATCGCAATAACGTCTGCAAGTATACAAGGTTAATCTCAGGGAGAGGAATACTAGAGTTTGCCAAGGCCTGCATCGGCAGACGATTCCAATGATAGGTTAATTTAGGTCTACCGCTGAAGTTACAGTTTAATTTGTAACTTAACGTTTACCATCTTCATTGGGGATTTGTTAAACATGATAGCTTTGAGATAAGAGAACTTTAAACTTGTAATTTTGCAGTTTAACATGCTCTGCTACTCTGGCTCAAGAATTATGTGAACACTCAATGCAGTATTAGAGAGGATATTTGATTTTTTTCATTTGATTTCCTTCGTTTCGACAATCTGTCATCCGCCCTTCTCCCTTTGCCTTGATCGTACAAAAATGAACATGATAATGATGTGTATTTTATCCAGGGAGCCAAGATCCAATTTTGGTGTAAAACTCAAAAGGTGTGCTGTAAAGGATTGTGGACCGGAAATCACTTGTGTAAATTTTAAAAAGCAGGTGCGTGACCTTACCCACGAGCTATTGCATGTCTGTAGGCCCCTTTGGAGAACTACCGGATCACTGAAACGCACATTTTCCACAATCATTACAATGTTACTCCACATTTCCATGGAAAATTTTCCCAATTCTGACAAATTGTCACACAAGTACACCTTCACAAAACCACGATTACCGCACTATCCAAACATTCACTTATCATCCTTATCAGAGTCCATGCCTGACAATGCCTCGGCAATTGTCGGCTTCTCCACAGATTCCTGGCATCGACATCTAATGCAACGGGTGACCTTTTCCTCCGCACAGGAGCTGAGGACTTTGTCGGCAGATGCAGTTTTCAATGACTTGTGGTTATGGCATTTAAACTCCAATCTTCTCGTGTTTTCATACCCTAGTCCAGATTATCCATCGCAGAGATGTGAGGTGTCTGTCTTGCTATTACAACATGTGTTTTCTGCAACATACACCTTGTCCTCTCACTCCTACTGCATGATGGTTGCATATCGACAAGTGAGCTTGTACTGTAGACTAGTGTAGTTTATCACGTGACCTAGTCTGTTGTTTAGTGTGATATGCAACTCGCTTTGTGCTTGATTGTACAGGTGGTAGGAAGTTGCAATATCCAATGGATGAGGTACACCAGATGCATGTTGCAGTACTTATTGTGACACATAAAGTGCCTTCTCCTTTGTTGACTGATCTATTTCCACTCCTTCAGACTTTTCTTTCAAAGGTTTAACCACCTTATAATCACAGATCAGCATAGCAGTGGAATTGGAAAGGCAATTGGGGACCATCTTGTCAGTGGAAGCAAAATGTCTTGGTTGACGGCTTGTGTCTCCTTTCTCTTTTACGCTGCTTGAAATAGTCTCTGTCTTTCGTAGCACACAAACAAGAGGAACAGCAGATGCACAGGTGAAGGCAGCTTCGCTGATTTGGCTACAAATGTAAACTCGCTTAACAAATTGCTGCTGTATTTTAAATTGTAGACTACTAGATTGGTATGTGTCTGCACTTTTAGTCCCTAGCTCCAAAAGAATGTTCCTTTACTGGCCTCATTGATCAAGTAACTGCAAGACTTTAATGAATGTTTCCTCTGCTCACAAAGTTAAGTGTAAGCAACTTCAGAAAGTCTGTGTAGCTGACCTCCCAGTACGTGACCTACCACCAGATGCATGGTATGTGATAGCCATGTCGGGTCCTTCATCAACTGGTCTTAGAAAGTTTGACTTTGAAAAAGTTTGACGTTTGACTTAGAAAGTCTCCACCCACCCCCCCCCCCCCACCTTTGACTGAACTGTGTTGAAACCTCATCAGTTGTCTCTTTGCCTTACAGCCACCTTTTATCACAGATAACACATGCAGTACTTTCATCAAACGATGGCGTCATGCAACAGGTATTACATGGTAGACTTCAGCAGAGGAGCTACAGTCGTGGCCAAAAGTTTTAACACGCTTGCTTTTTTATCAAATAATGTATCACTGGTTCCAGAAAATTGTTGAAAGTAAAAAATCTGCTGCTATCCACGAATGTATTTCTTTGGTTTGCAGTGGAACAAAACAAAAAAAGCTGAAAAAATTACAAAATCTTAGCTTATTCCACACACAAATCCTAAAATGGCCTGGACAATATTATTGCCACCTTTTAGAAATTGTTCGAAATTATTACATTTCAAGCAGGTGATTCTCCTTTACTTTGGAATTGAACTCACCTGCGGTGAGTTGCATGTGCCTGCAATATAAACATCACTCATTCAGCCAGTTTGAATGGAGAAAAGGAGTCATTATGCTGTTTTGTGTTACTGTGTGTACCGACACACACGACCGCAATCTGGGTCAGATTGCGGTAGTGTGTGTCACAGTGGTGCTGAGGTGTCGTCTACCAGACAGCGGTCTCCTTGGGTTAACCTGAGGCAGTGCCTTTGCGTGGGTGCCTGGAATGTCCTATCCCTAAGAGAGGATGATCACCTGTCTCTATTATCATCTGAGCTCAAGCGTTTGTACATCGCTATGGCGGCACTCTCTGAGGTTCGGAGACCAGATAGTGGTGAGATCATGGCGGGTGGGTACCCCAACTATTGGTCTGGTCGCTCGGATGGTTACCATGCCCAAGAAGTTTCTGTAATTGTGTCCAAGAAGCTGACTCCAATGATAATTGAGGGAACACCGGTCAACGAGCGTATTATGGCACTAAGGATTCATCACCCTTTGGGTGTCATTTCCCTGGTCTCTGTATATGCTTTGACTGAGGCGAGTGATCTCACCATGAAGGACGCATTCTATGCCACACTCGAGTCTGTGGTTGATCAGTGCCCCAGACGAGATACACTTCTAGTCTTGGGGGAATTCAATGCATCGACTGGAACTGATGGGGATGGTTATGAGACATGTGTTTGTCTCCATCGGTTTGGAACTGTGAACCAGAATAGCACTAAGTTCCTTGACTTTGCTAGAAGTCATGGACTGAGGGTGGCTGGTTCATGGATTTAGGGTGGTCTGGAACAAGTCATGGACTTAGGGTGGTTTGATGTTGCCAGTGGATATCTTGCAATCACCAAAGGGCGAAGAAGAATTTTGTCTTTCAAGGGACACTGAATACCATTGACCAGAGTCACAGAGCTAGGCTTAGTGGCAGAGCTGAGCTGTTCAGGGAGTTGAGGTGTAAAACTGTACGTGTGCTGAGGGTGGACAAGGAAGCCTATGTGCGAGGAATCTGTGAGCGGGTAGAGCATCACCTGTGGTCAAGTGATTCTTGTCCTGCTTACAGGGGAATTTGCACATTGTGTTCCTCCAAGCCCGTCCCTTGGTGTACTGCAGTTAGAGCGGAGGGTGGAGGGCTCTTGACAGAGGAGTCCGAAGTGAGGGCCTGCTGGGCCGGTTACTTTGAGCGGCTGCACCAAGCTGATCCACCAGCTGTTGAGTTGGATGTCAGGGGTGTTACTATCCCTTTTGCTGACCCTCCAATCAACTGTGATCCACCTTCGTTTGTGGAGAAACAGGCTGTGGTGAAATTTTAGAAATTGGGTTAAGCTCCTGGGATCTGTGGCATCCATGCTGAACTTTTCAAGGCAAGTGGAAATGCTGCATTCATGTCGTTGCATGCAGTTTTCTGCTACTCCTGGAACACAGGCATCATCCCAACTGACTACAAGAGGAGCCTTGTTGTCCCTCTCTTGAAAGGGAAGGGTGATCACCAGGACTGCAACAACTACCGAGGGGTGACGCTGCTCTCAGTGCCGGGCAAGGTCTTTGCTCAGATAATTCTTGATAGGGTTTGCCATCATCTACTTGAGCACCAGCACCCAAAGCAGTCAGGTTTTACACCAAAAAGGTCAACGATTGATGTATCCTTGCCTTTTGGGTCCTCACCGAATGTAGATGAGAGTTTTGGCAGGGGCTGCTTGCAGCTTATGTTGATCTCTGCAAAGCATTCCATTTGGTGAATCGGGATGCCCTCTAGAGGATTCTTAGTCTTTGTGGGGTGCCTCCAAAGCTGATCAATCTGATATATGAACTATACTCTGGAACTAAGTTCTGTGAGATGTGGTAATACCATCTCTGACCTATTTCCAGTTGTTACTGGAGTTCATCAAGGGTGTGTTCTGGCTTCCACACTTTTCAATGGTTGTATGGACTGGATTCTGGGGAGTATGTCGGAAAGATAAAGCTGCGGCGTGTCGTTTGGGAATGTCAAGATCTCTGACCTTGATTTCGCAGATGATGCAGTCATCTTTGCGGAGACTGTAGATCCTTTTGGGGGCTCTCGAGGTGCTGAAGGAGGAGTCGGAGCCACTGGGATTACGGGTTGCCTGGGTCAAAACTAAGATGCAGGCTTTCAATGACATCTTGGATGCTGTTTTCTGTCTGTACCTGTTTCTGCTAAGGATGGTGAAGTCACGGGGAGATTCACTTACCTTGGCAGTGAGCCAGAGGTCAACTGATGTCTGGGTCGGGTTTGGGGAGTCATGGATTCACTGGATCATGGGGTGTAGCGCTGTCGGTATCTAGGCAGGATGACAAAAGTCTGAGTCTTCAGGTCCTTGGTGCTTCCAGTCTTGCTCTACGGATGTGAGACTTGGACTCTGACCAGGAATCTGAGATGGAGACCGCATTCCATTGTTACCAGGTCTCTTCGGAGAATCGTTGGCTGTTCCTGGTCGGACTTTTTGTCCAATGAGCGGTTGCTGGGAGAGACTCAAATGAGATTTGTTGCCTGCATACTCCGTGACAATCTCAAGGCTACAAGTCCATCTCCAAAGACCTTGATGTTCCTGTGTCCACCGGATGTAATGATATCAGGAAGTTTAAGGCCCATGGCACTGTAACCAACCTCCCTGGACATAGCCGCAAGAGGAAACTTCACTGAAGGTTGCAGTGAAAAATTGTTTGAATGGTGGAGAAAGCACATCGATCAATTGCCAAACAGATTCAAGCTGACCTTCATATACAAGGTACGACAGTTTCAACTAACACCTTCCATCGCCAACTCAATGAAAGGGGGTTCTATGGTAGGAGACCGAAGAGGACCCCACTTCTGAGAGAGAGACATAAGAAATCCTGAATTGAGTTTGCCAAAACACACCTGAACAAACCAAAATCATTCTGGGAGAATGTCATAATGACAGATAGATGAGACCAAATTAGAGCTTTTTGGTCAAGCACATCATCTCTATTTTTACAAAAAACAAAATGAAGCCTCCATAGAAAATAACACCTTCCCTACAGTCAAACATGGAGGAGGTTCAGTGATGTTTTGGGGTTGCTGTGCTACTTCTGGCACTGGGTGCCTTGAATGTGTGCATGGCATCATGAAATCAGGAGATTGCCAAGGCATTTTGGAGAGTAATGTTCAACCCAGTGTCACAAAGCTGGGTCTCCGTCGAAGGTCATGGGTCTTTACAGCACTACAATGACGCCAAACACACTTCAAAAAACAGCCAGTAATGGTTCAAGACAAAACGCTGGACTGTTCTGAAGTGGCCAGTAATGAGTCCCGATCTAAATCCCATTGAACGCCTGTGGGGAGATCTGAAAACAGCAGTTGGGAGAAAGCACCCTTCAAATCGAGGAGAACTGGAGCAGTTTGCACAAGAAGTGTGGTACAAACTGCCAGTAGAGAGGTGTGTAGGAAGCTCATTCATGGCTATAGGAAGTGCTTCTTTTGTCCAAAGGCTGTGCTTCCAAATACTAAGTCTTGGGTGTCAATAATTTTGTCAATGTCATTTATTTTTATTTCCTGATTTAAATGGATATATTAAGTTCTGAATCATAAACAAAGGTTCTGTAATATTAGCAGTTAAATAAAGAATTGTGGAGACCAAATACTTATGTCAATTTCAACTTATTTTTTGAGAAAATTTTGAGTTATTTGAAAAAAGTGCAAAGGGTGCAAGTATTTTTAGCCATGACTGTACATCCAGGCTGGCTGAAAACTGCAATCAGAGTCCACATTTCTCTGTCACTTCGATGACTTAGTCACCCATTGGGAGTCTCATGAAAGTATCGTCTTGTCAAGAGTTCATGGCCTGCAGAAGTTGTTCTCTTTGTTGCTGGTTGCACATTATGAAGTATTTCAATCTCTCGACCTTGATGTGTGATGCCTTTTCAGTCATCGACCGTTGCTTCTCTCCATGTCTTGTTTGCTCATTCCTTTTTTATGGTGATCTTGCACACTCCACAATTTAGCGACTGGCTGGCTGACTTCTCTCGGCTATCTGCAACAACAAAGTATTACAGTGGTGAGAAAAAGTTTGTGAACCCTTTCGAATTTTCTGTATTTCTGCATAAATTTGAACTAAAATGTGATCAGATCTTCATCTAAGTACTCATAATAGATAAAGAGAACCTGATTCAATAAGGAACAAAAAAAATCCACTTTTTCATTTATTTATTCAGCAAAATGATCCAACATTCAATTTCTTTGTTAGAAAAAGTATGTGAACCTTCCACAGGTTTGTGGAAGCGTGTCATGTCCCGATCAAAAGAGATTTTGAGGACCTCAGAAAAAGAGTTGTCGATGGTCATCAGTCTGGAAAGGGTTACAAAAACATTTCGAAAGATTTTGGGCTCCATCAATCCACTGTCAGGCAGATAGTGTATAAATGGAGAAAATTCAAAACCATTGTTATGCTTTCCAGGAGCATAACAATTCAACACCATTGTTATGCTTTTCCTGGAAGCTTTCCAGGAGCGGTTGTCCAACTAAAATCACTCCAAGAGCAAAGCATACAATAATCCAGGATGTGACAAAGAACCCCAGGGAAACATCTAATGATCTGCAGGCCTCTCTTGCATTGGCTCATGTCAGTGTTCATGAGTCCACCATTAGGAAAACACTGAACAAGAATGGTGTGCATGGGGGGTTAGCAAGGAGGAAACCATTGCTCTCCGAGAAGAACATTGCTGCCCATCTCGAGTTTGCTCAAAAGACCGTCTCAAAAAAACATTTGGATGATCCAGAAGGCTGTTGGAAAGTTGAACTTTTTGGTTTAAATGAGAAACGTTGTTTGGCGAAAACCAAACACTACATTCCAACATAAGAACCTCATCCCAACCGTGAAGCATGGTGGTGGGAGTATCATGGTTTGGGGCTGCTTGCTGTCTCAGGACCCAGACGGCTTGCCGTCATTGAAAAAACCATGAATTCTGGATTGTGCCAGCAAATTCTACAGGAGAATGTCAGCGATTCACATACTTTTTCTGACAAAGAAATTGAATGTTGGATCATTTTACTCATATCAGTCAATTGGCTAAATGAAAAACTAGATTTTTTTGTGTGTGCTATTTGTTTAATCAGGTTCCCGTTATCTATTATTTGGACTTTAAATGAAAATCTGATCACATTTTAGGTCAAATTATGTAGAAATACAAATAATTCTAAAGGGTTCACAAACTTTTTCTCACCATTGTATATCAATAAAACCAGTGGCATATGAAGCACAGCTCTGAACAACAAATATTTCCCATCTTTTTGAACGTTTATATTACTTCATAATCAAAAATATCCTCACGTGGATATGATATAAACCATCTAATGGTAAATTACAGACTTTGTACTTTAGTTTAACGAAGGAAACCACTGAGGAAAATACAACTTGATGGAGTGGTTGAAGTGGAAATTCCTGGATGTGTGTGGTGATATGATTGTGATGGGGAGTTTCAGACTTCCTGGAACTTATTGGCAAGGTTGTGCACTTGTGTTTTGATACAAGGTAATAGGTATCCATCAAACTGATTCCTGGGCCACAATCTTTTACAGCACACTTTTGGGGTTTTATCCCTCCGGTGCCTTTGGTGTTTTGGGGTTTTCCAGGTTAAAAATAACCTTTGGTGATGTCGTCATCTCGTGCCCCATTCACCTTGGATACTAGGGTGGTGCAAGCGGGGAAGATTTTGTTATTCTTCTTTCGTATGCAGCACATGGTTGCGAGTATCATCATTGGCTAAGGGTGCGGCTATGCTGCTGATGTAAGTAAGTGCTCTGTCAGGACAGGAATTTGTTTGCCTACTCTTTGTAAAGGACACCGTGGGATCTTTATCATTCACCAACTACTTCCGGCAGACGGGACGCCCAATCTTACGTCCATCAGAGGGACGGCACGCACATAGATGCCTCATCCTGCCTGAGATACCAGGATAGTAGTTTGGTCCTGGGCCAACATTCGAAGCCAGACTGGCCGACCCAGGCAAGTCTGCATACCTCTAGGCCACCCTGCTGGCCCAGTTTGTGATTACAGACGTGCTCTTCGTGTGATTGGCTGCAGTGCAGCGAGTTCACCATCTTGGTCACATCATTAGTCTTTAATTGTCATTGCCCGATTACACCTCCATGACTCCGTTCTGCCTATTGGGACACACAACACACTCACGATGTCGAACAAGGTTCACTTCACCTTCATTTTGTCATTTCACCTCAATCTGTGCTTTGTACACTGTTGTTTCGTGTACTTTGTATGATGTGTGTAATTGCTAAAATCGAATCCTGATGTTCCTAATGTTCTTTCTTTAATTGCGCTAACAGCACAAACACAAGAAGCACATTCTCTGAATCCCTGTTGGTTGTGCATTTTCGTGAGTTTAGAATGTTTAGTAAACGGTTTCTTAAATGAAAGTTTATATAAGTTTCTTTTTCAAAATAGTTCATATCATTCCCATTCTCTTGCACTTATTAGTTTATTTGTATAAATGGGAAGTTTACACGTTTTCCTGCAATAGTAAAAATCTAAAACATACAAATAGCCAATAAAACGGTTTTATCAATGTGGGTGAAAATGCAAACATGATGCCTTAACTACTCATAGCTGTGTACACACTTTAGTGTAGAATTTGTATATGCAGCACTCTGTGGGTGAGTTTGTAAATGTGTTCATATATTGTTTATTTCATTGTGACGTTTGACTTTTTTCCGGCTTATTTTGCGGCTTTTCCATCATGCTGCTCTGCACAAGCCGATGGTATGATCCCGTGGGACCACATCATGGTAGAAAAAGTTCCAATTTGCGATACAATTAAACGTTTGGTAAGTTGTGGTATTCATTGCACCGTTTGCAAATAAAATATTCGTTTTGTAACAATCAGATGGACTTTGACTGAGTTTTTGAAGTGTATTTACGCACTTCGAGAAAAGGTTCAGCATAGAGCGACTACGTTGAGTCCAGGGCTAGACTAAACTGTGAAGAGCGACTGAAGGAGATGGGACTTTATACATTAGAAAGGAGATGTTGAAGGGCATACACAAAATACCACCGACCCCAACTTAGTGTAAGTTGACAAAATGAAATATAAGAGAGTGTGCCTGCACTTCTATGTATGGATGGCATGGAAAAAAATGTCGGTCCCACCTGCTATATCTATATATTACTAAAACTCTCATCTTGTATGGATGTATGTATGTATGTTTGTATGTATGTATGTATGTATGTATGTTCCTGAAATACAGCTAAAACGGTACACGATAGCGCAAACATTTTTGGGCCATCTTACTCTAGTCCAAATTAAAGTTGGAATAGCTTCACTAAAAAGTCGCTTAGGCTACATATGAGAGCCTACCTGGCCTGTTCAGCTGATTGTCTCGGCAGGGATACTTTTCAGGACGCCAGACCATGGCAAAAGTAATTAAAAAAAAAAGCAAAAATCTCGAGATCGGTCAGAACCGGAAGATCTTCTTATCGTTCATCAATAATATAAAAGTAGTTCAGTCTCGGCGTGCATTCAGCGGGTGTTTCTAGTCATAATAATAATAATAATAATAATAATAATCTTCAGACAGCATATTTTTGATCTGCCTTTCTCAATGACAATGACTGGTACCATCTGACAGAGTTTTACTTATTGCAGCATCCTTTGCTGTCATAATTTTAAAAGCTTGAAAGGATTCGATGAAAAGTACGCAAAACTGCATTCCTTTGCAAAGGAATAAGAGTGGACCAGAGACATGGGTGGGACTACGACTGTCAATCAGCCTGATGGGGGTGGGCCACTGGACACATTTGCCCAAGAACCAACCAGACCTACATGGGTGTGGCTAACAGTGGAATATTATTGGGATGTCGGTATCGAGGTCGTGGAGAGATTCACTTACCTTGGCAGTGATATTCATGTCTCTGCTGGCTGTGAGTCAGAGGTCAATAGATGTCTGGGTCGGGCCTGGGGAGTCATGGATTCACTGGATCATGGGGTGTGGCGTTGCCGGTACCTGTGCGGGAGGACGAAAGTCCGAGTCTTCAGGTCCTTGGTACTTCCAGTCTTGCTCTATGGATGCGAGACTTGGACTCTGACCAAGGATCTGAGACGGAGACTTAATTCCTTTGGTACCAGGTCTCTTCGGAGAATCCTTGGCTTTCGCTGGTCGGATTTTGTGTCCAACGAGCGGTTGCTGAGAGAGACTCGGATGAGATTTGTTACCTGCATAGTCCGTGAGCGTCAGTTGCGGCTGTATGGACATGTGGCTCGTTTTCCTGACGCTGATCCTGCTCACCATATTCTCTCAGCGAGGGAGTCTCATGAGTGGAGGAGGCTAGTGGGCTGACCACGTGCCTCGTGGTTGCAGCAGGTTGACCATCATCTCAAGGAGGTGGGGACGGGCCTGGCATCTGCCTGGGGGATGGCCAGACGGAGGCCCGTGGAGTACCGGCGGAAAGTGGACGCAGCGACGCGCTGTTCTGGCACATGCTCCCATACCTGACCTGGTGTCAGAAAGTATGTACTATTTAGAATGTTAGATTGTCTATAAAGTATGTACAGTACCATTACAAGATAAGTATGTCTCTAAAGTTTGTACTACAACCTTTGTAAATCAGTAGTAGAACATCTTTATATATTTATTTTAAAAAGTAGAGAACAAGAAATAAAAACATTTTTTTAATGCAAAAGGATGTAGAGATGTTACTCCAAAAAGTATACAAACATGGTAGGGATGGTCACAAGAAATGATCATGTGAAACCATCCCTACATCTTTCTCTGAATCATGGTTGTCCCAAGAAAAGACTGTGTGTGTGTGTGTGTGTGTGTGTGTGTGTGTGTGTGTGTGTGTGTGTGTGTGTGTGTGTGTGTGTGTGTGTGTGTGTGTGTGTGTGTGTGTGTGTGTGTGTGTGTGTGTGTGTGTGTGTGTGTGTGTGTGTGTGTGTGTGTGTGTGTGTGTGTGTGTGTGTGAGTGATATAACTTTGTCTTTTCTAGGGACAACCATTACTCAAAGAAAGATGTAGGGATGTTTCACATAATTACTTGTGACCATCCCTCCCTTGTTTACATGCTTTTAGTGGTAACATCCCTACATCCTTTTGCATTTTTACCCTCGCCAGAGGAGAGGGTATTGCATTTGGGTCCATTTGTCTGTTATTTTTTGTTTGTTTGTCTGCACAGACCTAATGATAATTATGATGTCACAGGTCATGTGGTGTGGCAGCCATTTTGGAAAAAAGGAAAAACTTTGGACCTCTGTATTTCCGAAACTGCACCAAGGAAAAAATTGAAACTTGGCACATGGAGAATAAGTGATTTTTAGCTCGCCCTGTTCGAAGAACAGAGAGCTATAGCGATACCCCCGGCGTGAGCGTGAGCATGAAAATGTTAAAGTTTTTGGTGCAAGTTATTTCCTATCTAATGTTTTTATCTACCACACTATTTTTTACTGATTACAAATACATATATTGCTTTAAAATTATTTGGATCGGACTTTACTGCAATGCTTTATAAAAAATATTATTAGACGAGTCTTTTAAAAACGATAAATGTATAAACGGGCGAGCATTGGGTGGCTTTGACACCAACTCTCTGGTTTATAATGTCATAGGTGCCTTCATTATGACACCATAATTGCAGACATAGAACACTACATCCAATCAGTATGACAATTTTTGAGGGTCATCTAGATATAAATTGGTCCACAGAAAAAAAAAAATTGATGTCATCATTCACGTGGTCCAGCAGCCACATTGTTTGTTGTTTTTTTAAACCTTCAAAAATCTTCCTCTCTGAAACGGCTTCTCTTCATTTTCGCCAACCCACATTCACCATAAACCTTCACGTTTTTATTCTTCAACCTTTCCTTTACCTCATCTTACATAACATTTTTTTTTAACGTCTCTTAAAATGTTCCAACTTACTCTTTCACACGTGTGGTTCTTGGTATTGTGTCATAATTCACTACTCTTCTTCAAAAGACTGTTTTTAATTCGACCTTTCCTTCATCCCATGTCAAAAAAGTCCAACTGTTTCAACGTTTCTTTTCTCCATTCTCTTAATTCTCCTTTATTGCATCCGTCACATAATGTCTTTAATCGCATCTCTGACTTGAAAAAAATTTAAACCTCAGTTTGCAATGTATGTTCGTGTTCCATCAATCGTCCTTTTTTTCCAACTTCAGTGCCAATCCACCCCACCTCGTTAAAACTACCTTCTCCTAACACCCCACCTGTTATCCCCTCTCCTTACCCCTTCCATCTTGCCCCTCATCCTATTTCCTCTCTTAGCACCTCTTCACTGTCCTCTGCTTCGTTATCAGCTCCTCCTCTGTTGTCCCACAGTTTGTGATGTTCTACCATCTGTGGGCTCCATTCTAACCGAACAGATGTCTCTCTCTCTCTCTCAATCGGTACACTTCTCAACACCACAAACATGCTCCTCCTTTCCTTTCATCACACCTTCCCCTCTTCCCAACCCATCAAATGTTGTACCGCCCCCTGCCCGCTCCTTTCTTCACCACACCACGACCAAGTCTCACCTTTCCCCTCTCCCCACCTCTCCCATCGCCCTCCTGCTCCTTGGCCGTACGTGCTCTCATTGTCTCCCTTCCCTCTCAAAGCAACCTTCACACTCTTCCCCCTCCAAGCTTCCCTCTCACCTTTCTCAAAAACTCCCCCTCATCCTTCTCCGTCAACTCTCCCCTCTCACCCTTCTCGCTCCAATCTCCCCCCTCACTCCCCCTTCTCAAAGTTGCCCCCCTCACATCCACAAAGTTGCCTCCTTCCCCTGCCCTCTTTCTTCCATCTCATCACTCTACCTCCTCCAATCTTCAACTGACCTCTGCCCCCTCTTATTACTCCCCACTGTACCTCAACCCTTCACCACCAAGCCTTTTTCCCTCCTTATCCGGCCCAATCCCCTTGCTCTTCTGCAATACCCCACACTCTTCAGCAACTCTCCTTGCCTCACTCCCCCCCTTCCCCCTCATCCTAACCTCCCCTCCCCTCACCCAAAGCCTCCCCTCCCTCTTCTTTAACAGTGTGGACCTCAAACATCCAGGGCCTTTGCTCAAACCTGACATCTTTCCATACAAGTTGCCACTGACAAACCAGGCATAATCTGCTGAACAGAAACTTTCCTCTTTCAAGACGTCTCTGACTCCCTCGTATCTCTCCCTTGTTACTCCCTCCTCCAAGATGACAGACCTGAGCCTTGTCATCAAAAACTCTATTCCTCACTCTCCGTGCACTGCCCACACTCCCCCACACACCCAGGAATACCTCTGGCTCTGTCTTGAGGAGTAACCTCATGTTTGTTGTTCCGTCCACCAAACATTGATGACTCCATTTACATCTCGCACTCCGAAAACATCGATCAACTTCTATCCTCTCATCCGAACTCTCTCTTTCTCATATGTGGTGACTTCAATTGTCATCATGCCAGTTGGCTGGGTGTGGGTACCTCTCTCACCTGTCATGGCATTTCAGCAAAAGACTTCTGCGACTCATTGGGACTGATTCAATCTGTCAACTTCCCGACCTGGATCTCAACCAACGGTACTCAATCTCTTGTGGATCTGATTTTGACCAATTTTGCTGAAAATATCTGCTGTTCTTCCTCCGCTCCATTCGGTTCATCTGACCACGTGTTTGTCAAAGTAGACATCTCTCTGGCTGTTATTTAGAGTCACCTCAGCGCTGTTGAGTCTGGCATTTCACTCAGGCCGACTGGCAAAGGCTTCAAGCAGCAATCAAACTTTTAGACTGGTCTCCTATCGCTACTTTCTCCGACATCAACTCATCCTGGGAATTCTTTCAGAGAAACTTGCTCTCTCTCTCATGCACAGATTTATCTCCTCTCGTCTTCAGTTGTCCTAAACCTTCCTCCCGACCATAGTTCATTGAAGCTTGAGGCGAGGCAGTTGTCCTGAAACAACTTGCCTTTGCCTCATAGAAGGCCAATCCAACTGAATGTAATCTCATTTCCTTCCACGAAGTTCAAGTGTGTGTCTACCCTCAGGAGAGCCAGAAAACAACATCTTTCTAATCTCAAGTCTGAACTCTCAAACCTGTCAGCCTCCTCCAAATCCTGGTGTTGTCTAGTTTAGTCTGTTTCTGGTGTATGTTCTCCCTCCACCCCCTCCCTTACCTCAAATGGCCACACAGCTGACACTGCACATGTAAAGTCTGAATGGCAAAACTCCCTGTTTGCTTCTAAATCTTGTGTCTGAAACCCAATTCTTTCTATACCCACCTTACCCAGTCGTACCCAGCTGTCCCTGGACTCTATGTCCTTTGCTCCACACAAGGTGGAGAGCTTCCTGTCAAAACCTTGACTCAGATTCTGCAACCGGTCCAGACGGCATCAGCCATGTGTCCAAAAACCTGCTCTGCTGCGCTTGCTCACCCTCTCTCTGTTCTATTCACCCTCTCATTTGCTCAAGGTCATCTGCCATCTGCTTGGAAATCAGCAAACATTACAGCTCCGCATAAAAAAGGTTCAAAAAGAGATCCCTGCAACTATAGACTGATCAGCCTTGTCCCAATCATCAGCAAGGTTATGGAATCCATCATCGCTTCAGACATTAAATCCTTCCTCTTCTCCAATGGCTTCATTTCCGATCATCAATTTGGATTCAGACCAGGTCACTCTACCCTGCATATGCTGCTTCCGCTCTCCCAACAATGGATGGAAGTACTCAATGCCAGACATGAAATCAGAGCCATATCCCTCGAAAATATTGCGTGCTTTCGATATGGTCTGGCACCCTGCCCTGCTCACCAAACGTTTTTCCTATGGTATCCAAGGCCATCTCCACTCATGGCTCACAGACTTCCTCTCCTGTCACAGCCAACGTGTGGCCCTAAATGGAGTACTCTCATCCCCTCTTCCTGTCCAGGCTGGAGTTCCTCAAAGCAGCGTTCTGGGCCCTGTCCTTTTTCTGGTTTTCATCAATGATCTCTCTGACTCTCTGGAAAATCCTCTTTATCTCTTTGCTGATGACTCCACCCTCTGCCATACCATCTGTCATCCCTCAGACCTGCAAGCAGCAGCCTCTTCGCTCTCTGCAGATCTGGATAAAATCACAAACTGGCCTAACACCTTGAACATGTCTTTCAATCCGGACAAATCTCACACTCTCACTATGTCTCTCCAAAAGGACCATCCAGAACCCCCCCCCCTCCCCCTGGGCTGGTGAACCCGCCTCTCACCTTTCTCAGCTTCACGCTATGGAAACCAAGGCATTTAGGATCATTGGTATCTCCCGCGATGAGGCTGGGTCTTTGGGTCTCTTATTCTCTCTCTTATTATTCTTATTCGATGGTAAAACCATCAAGTTTATCTGAGCTGTGCATGGTAAAACCATCAAGGTTATCTCAGCTGTGCATGGTAAAACCATCAAGTTTATCTGACCTGTGCATGGTAAAACCATCAAGTTTATCTGAGCTGTGCGTGGTAAAACAATCAAGTTTATCTGACCTGTGCGTGGTAAAACAATCAAGTTTATCTGACCTGTGCATGTTAAAACCACCAAGGTTATCTGAGCTGTGCGTGGTAAAACCAAAGTTATCTGAGCTGTGCATGGTAAAACCATCAAGGTTATCTGACCTGTGCATGGTAAAACCATCAAGGTTATCTGAGCTGTGCGTGGTAAAACCATCAAGGTTATCTGAGCTGTGCGTGGTAAAACCATCAAGGTTATCTGAGCTGTGCGTGGTAAAACCATCAAGGTTATCTGACCTGTGCGTGGTAAAACAATCAAGTTTATCTGAGCTGTGCGTGGTAAAACAATCAAGTTTATCTGAACTGTGCATGGTAAAACCATCAAGGTTATCTGACCTGTGCATGGTAAAACCATCAAGGTTATCTGACCTGTGCATGGTAAAACCATCAACTTTATCTGAGCTGTGCGTGGTAAAACCATCAACTTTATCTGAGCTGTGCGTGGTAAAACCATCAAGTTTATCTGAGCTGTGCGTGGTAAAACCATCAAGTTTATCTGAGCTGTGCGTGGTAAAACCATCAAGTTTATCTGACCTGTGCGTGGTAAAACAATCAAGTTTATCTGAGCTGTGCGTGGTAAAACAATCAAGTTTATCTGAGCTGTGCATGGTAAAACCATCAAGGTTATCTGAGCTGTGCGTGGTAAAACCATCAAGGTTATCTGAGCTGTGCGTGGTAAAACCATCAAGGTTATCTGAGCTGTGCGTGGTAAAACCATCAAGGTTATCTGAGCTGTGCGTGGTAAAACCATCAAGGTTATCTGACCTGTGCGTGGTAAAACAATCAAGTTTATCTGAGCTGTGCGTGGTAAAACAATCAAGTTTATCTGAGCTGTGCATGGTAAAACCATCAAGGTTATCTGACCTGTGCATGGTTAAACCATCAAGGTTATCTGAGCTGTGCATGGTAAAACCATCAAGGTTATCTGACCTGTGCATGGTAAAATCATCAACTTTATCTGAGCTGTGCGTGGTAAAACCATCAAGTTTATCTGAGCTGTGCGTGGTAAAACCATCAAGGTTATCTGACCTGTGCATGGTAAAATCATCAACTTTATCTGAGCTGTGCGTGGTAAAACCATCAAGTTTATCTGAGCTGTGCGTGGTAAAACCATCAAGTTTATCTGAGCTGTGCGTGGTAAAACCATCAAGTTTATCTGACCTGTGCGTGGTAAAACCATCAAGTTTATCTGACCTGTGCATGGTAAAACCATCAAGGTTATCTGACCTGTGCGTGGTAAAACAATCAAGTTTATCTGAGCTGTGCGTGGTAAAACAATCAAGTTTATCTGAGCTGTGCATGGTAAAACCATCAAGGTTATCTGAGCTGTGCGTGGTAAAACCATCAAGGTTATCTGAGCTGTGCGTGGTAAAACCATCAAGGTTATCTGAGCTGTGCGTGGTAAAACCATCAAGGTTATCTGAGCTGTGCGTGGTAAAACCATCAAGGTTATCTGACCTGTGCGTGGTAAAACAATCAAGTTTATCTGAGCTGTGCGTGGTAAAACAATCAAGTTTATCTGAACTGTGCATGGTAAAACCATCAAGGTTATCTGACCTGTGCATGGTAAAACCATCAAGGTTATCTGACCTGTGCATGGTAAAACCATCAACTTTATCTGAGCTGTGCGTGGTAAAACCATCAACTTTATCTGAGCTGTGCGTGGTAAAACCATCAAGTTTATCTGAGCTGTGCGTGGTAAAACCATCAAGTTTATCTGAGCTGTGCGTGGTAAAACCATCAAGTTTATCTGACCTGTGCATGGTAAAACCATCAAGGTTATCTGACCTGTGCGTGGTAAAACAATCAAGTTTATCTGAGCTGTGCGTGGTAAAACAATCAAGTTTATCTGAGCTGTGCATGGTAAAACCATCAAGGTTATCTGAGCTGTGCGTGGTAAAACCATCAAGGTTATCTGAGCTGTGCGTGGTAAAACCATCAAGGTTATCTGAGCTGTGCGTGGTAAAACCATCAAGGTTATCTGAGCTGTGCGTGGTAAAACCATCAAGGTTATCTGACCTGTGCGTGGTAAAACAATCAAGTTTATCTGAGCTGTGCGTGGTAAAACAATCAAGTTTATCTGAGCTGTGCATGGTAAAACCATCAAGGTTATCTGACCTGTGCATGGTTAAACCATCAAGGTTATCTGAGCTGTGCATGGTAAAACCATCAAGGTTATCTGACCTGTGCATGGTAAAACCATCAAGGTTATCTGAGCTGTGCATGGTAAAACCATCAAGGTTATCTGACCTGTGCATGGTAAAATCATCAACTTTATCTGAGCTGTGCGTGGTAAAACCATCAAGTTTATCTGAGCTGTGCGTGGTAAAACCATCAAGGTTATCTGACCTGTGCATGGTAAAATCATCAACTTTATCTGAGCTGTGCGTGGTAAAACCATCAAGTTTATCTGAGCTGTGCGTGGTAAAACCATCAAGTTTATCTGAGCTGTGCGTGGTAAAACCATCAAGTTTATCTGACCTGTGCGTGGTAAAACCATCAAGTTTATCTGACCTGTGCATGGTAAAACCATCAAGGTTATCTGACCTGTGCGTGGTAAAACAATCAAGTTTATCTGAGCTGTGCGTGGTAAAACAATCAAGTTTATCTGAGCTGTGCATGGTAAAACCATCAAGGTTATCTGAGCTGTGCGTGGTAAAACCATCAAGGTTATCTGAGCTGTGCGTGGTAAAACCATCAAGGTTATCTGAGCTGTGCGTGGTAAAACCATCAAGGTTATCTGAGCTGTGCGTGGTAAAACCATCAAGGTTATCTGAGCTGTGCGTGGTAAAACCATCAAGGTTATCTGACCTGTGTGTGGTAAAACAATCAAGTTTATCTGAGCTGTGCGTGGTAAAACAATCAAGTTTATCTGAGCTGTGCATGGTAAAACCATCAAGGTTATCTGAGCTGTGCATGGTTAAACCATCAAGGTTATCTGACCTGTGCATGGTAAAACCATCAAGGTTATCTGACCTGTGCATGGTAAAATCATCAACTTTATCTGAGCTGTGCGTGGTAAAACCATCAAGTTTATCTGAGCTGTGCATGGTAAAACCATCAAGTTTATCTGAGCTGTGCGTGGTAAAACCATCAAGTTTATCTGACCTGTGCGTGGTAAAACCATCAAGTTTATCTGAGCTGTTGGGGCACGTTGTGCATCGAAGAATCAGTAACAAACTACTTCAAAGAACGGCACCATATTCTAACCAAATACAATTTAAAAGACAAACCACAACTTATTTATAATGTAGATGAGAAGGGCATCAATGCAGAATACAAGCCACCTAATTTTGTTTCAGTTGGAGGATATCGAGCACAAGCTGTCGTGGTTGAAAGAAACAAGACCGTTACCATTATCGGAGTGGTTACTGCACAGGGAAAAATCAGATACCTCCTTTCTTTGTTTTTCCTGGACAGTGAATGGTGCCAGACTTGATGCAGGGGAAAACTGTTGGTGTTGATGAAATCCTGACACAGACTAGACGGTCAAATTCCCAGGTTTTTATAGACGATATGCGTGACCATTTCATGAAATATGTACAAGGTCCGGATGCTTCAGACACAATACTTGTACTGCATCCATCCATCCCTTGAGACCATACTCTGTGCAGAGCGTTGGTGCTGCCAACGCAGTCTCCTGGGCTATTGGGCCCAATCCTGGACAGGTCGCTACTCTGACACATCTTGTCCAGTATGATGGTCACAGAAGCCACGTAGCTAATGACCTGATCAACTGGGCCTTGGAAAACAATATTGTGCTGTTCGTTCTTCCTCCGCACTGTTCCCATATCTTACAACCTATGGATGTCAGATGTTTTCGGCCCCTTCAGCTGAAGTATAACCAGGAATGTTTATCTTTTGCATGTGCCAATCATCGTAGAATAACTCGGTGTTACGTGTGTGGATTGGCTTGTAAGATAAATATAGACGAGGCACAACCGAGTAGGCCTGCAGGATTGTTTTTACGTGGTACAATATGGAGACAAATTTACATTGATCAATGTCCTACTGCATATTGGATGCACCCTCCTTGTAGGCTCCTTTGAGGCTCAACACTCGTTTTCTTACCTGCGGCGCTTGAAGACCTACCGAAGAGATTCCATGGGAGAAAGTCGGATGGCATCTCTGGCCCTCATAAACATACATCATGACTTCCCCATATCCCAACATGATGTGTGTGACATTTTCATTCGGAAACGCAAGCGCCATCTTTTCCAAAATAGCATCATTCCTGAGTAATAAAATCATTGGCATTCCGCCATCCGATCTGATCTTTTTTGTGGGGAGAGCCCCTGCCCGAAGCTTCGCAAGCTCATCGCGTGGCAGTGCCAGGCTTCGCCCATCACACGGCTGGTCACCACCATCATTTCACACTACAGGTGTGCACAGACTTTTTTTTTTAAACGAAGGATCGGTTGGGCAAGTTTGCTACTTTGGCTCATTAGTCATCGTGAATCTGCTGAACTGTTGGGCCAGGGAAGAACACAACGAAATGCAGAAAACTTCCAAGAACGCAGGAAATGCCATTTTCGACAATCAATTTCTCAAAATTTCCTGGGGAGGACCCCCAAACCCTGACTCCCCCTACCTCCCATTATAAAATGCAGTAGATTGGCGTTTATACTAAGTAAACTTTAACCAATTTTGAGTTGGGCTGTCAGAAAAGAATAAGAAGAATAACAATAATAAGAATAGTAAGAATAACAAACGGGCATTTTTGAATCTTTTTTCTTGTTCAGTGATGATGTCCCAAAGTTTAATGACTATTATTGGATGGGATATTCTCTGCAGATGACTGGACACTGGTTGATAATTTATCGGTTTATAAGTTCGATCTTGATAAGTTTTTTTGAGGATGTATGTTGTATTCAGCCAATGGAGTGTCTAGGCCATCCCTCCATGAGAAGTCTACCGACTTCTTGGTACAGAAGTGAACTCTCAGGAAGGAAAAACTGGAAATTTGGAATGAGGAGGGATTGGGGTGAAGGGTGGTGGGTAACGAGGGTAGAAAAGATCATGGTTTTGGATTGGGGATGATCTGAGATTGTGGTGAACGGTTGTCTTGAAGACCTGGAGGGTAGAATGTGGAAGTTGTACATGTACCATCATCATCATCATCGGTGATTTCCAATAGTACACATGCCCACCCACCATGTACACATACACAAACCGTCCTTTATTTTTTTTAATCATAAACCTTCCCTGGGAGTTCTTGAATCTACCGTCATTGGTTAAATCCATGAATCCATTCTCAAGTTATAGCACGACAAACAAACAAACAGACAGACAGACAGACATGGCTCCTTTTACAATATAGCTTTTTACGTAGGTACGTGAGAGGGATTTTTGAGATCACGTGCCTCTTCCCCTTCGTGAAGCATCATGTCGCATCGGTCCGCCACCCCTCCCCTCACTTATGGAGAATACAGTGAAGAGGGAAAGAGGAAATTCTGCCATTTTTTTCTTACGTAATAAATAGATGGCATCGTGTTTTAACCGACAGGTTTGAAGATGAAATGAATAAAAATGAATTTTCACCCTTTAAAAAGGGTGCCAAACAATTATAATTGATATTTATATTATTCAATAATAAGTATTCAATTCAATATTATTAAATATCAGCTGCTTTTTTGTTCGTATCCTTTTCTTACCTGTGTTCCAAGTAGAGTGACCTGCTTTGTGATGCTTTAAAAGATGGCGTTTCATCGGAAATACTGCTTGATAGGGTGATATATTACTTTGATATGAGTAAAACGGAAATGTTGAAAAAAAAAGAGTTTTGAAAATAGCAAGTGTTCTTCTGAACCTAATTGATATGAGAAACGGGTTTGAATGAGACACACCATTACTGTATTATAAGTCAAGAAGTAAATTGAAACCAGCCCCTCTATCCTCACTTTATTCAACTATATCGTGCAGTTTGAAACCGGCCCGTCTATCCTCACCGTACTCAATGAAATAGAAGACAAAGAAGTAAAGAGCAAAGATGGAGTCATCAGGAGGAACCTGCATGGGATTGGGTTTCACCGCTACTCCACTACCCTGAAACCCTTCCAGGCGCAGCCAAGTGAGCCTCACAGAAAAATTTCTGCAAGAACTCACTTCTCCGTCGAGAGATGAAAGAGATGAAAAAGCAAGAATTCGAATGAATAAAGAGAAAAATTAATTGATTACTAAAGATGTCATGCAGAGCACGATACTTGCAAAATCCATAAAACAAATTTAACCTCAAAAATAATTGGCTGGTTCAATTAAATGACCAAATGTGCAAATCCTCTTCAAATTTCAAGTGAATCAGATGAAAACTGAGAAATTTGACCTATGTTGACCTCAAAAATAATTTGTGGTTGAATTCAGTGACCTGGTATGCAAATGATTAAATTTCAAGTGAATGGGATGAAAATTGAGGATTTTAGAAATCCCAGCTTAGTTGCTGACCTTTGGCGTGTGTTGACATCAAAAATAATTGGCTGGTTGAATTCAGTGACCTGGAATATAAATCTTGTTCAAATTTCTCAGCAATCAGATGAAAATTGAGGATTTTAGAAAGTTGTTGACCTTTGACCTTTTGAGCTTTTGACCTCAAACAATAGGCTTCTTGCTTGTAACAAACTCTACCATTTGGTGAAGTTTCGTGAAGATCAGTTGACAGTTGTGACCTGGAGGCGATAAACATTTAAAAAAAAGTAACAAACAAACAAAGAGAATAACGCACGCAACCAACCGATATACTTAAAAAATCTTCGATTTTCGCGAGTAATAAAATAAAAATTAGAAAGAATTGTCAAGGGAACAGAGAACAAAGATGCCGGGAAGAACCCGGAATGAAAGATTTCAGCAGTTACTCCCCAGCGTCAAATGTGTATGTGTACCATCATCAACTATATAATATACTGTTTGAAACCGGCCCATCTATCCTCACCTTACTCAACTATATTGTTGCGGGCCGGGGGTCAGGTGAGAAGACCACCAGGGGGGGAAGCTATCTAAGCTCCCACCAAAATCCCCGGAATTGCAGGCCGTCGCACACGGATAATTCCATGACGCAGCGGGTCGCCAACTGACCGTGGACGCCAAGAACTCAAACGCGTGACCTAGGGTCCTCCCATCTTTGGGTTAATCGGGATACCTAATTAATCACGTGATTTAATTACCAGCGAACACTCCCTCAGTACGCCTTGTCCGAACCGGATCACTTTACCGGATCGGATGCAGCCGAGCGACACTGCCAAGGATGCACCGGCTAAAAGGAATGGATCATTGGGTATAAAGTCCCGGCTAAAGGGGCTGTCACACCTTGACGTTTTAGCCAGCGTATGGCAAGGCCTCAAAATGTATGTAAAACGCTGGCGTACGCTGAACTATTGATGTTTTTTTTAAAGTTTTAGGTGTATAATAACGTGTTGGACGTATGCATAACGTATTAGTAACGTACACAGAACGTTTTAATCGCATATAGATAATTTATACCAATGAATGCTGAGCGGGTTGTCGGCGTTCACAACCTATGCCCAACGATAGTCTAACTTATGCATAGCGCGGCACCATATCGCCGACTATTCATAGGCTGCGGCTCGACGATTCAAATCATAACCGCACGAGACATTGAAGTGTGAAGCCGCTGTCACACCTTGACGTTTTAGCCAGTGTATGCAGACATATGAAAAAAATTGCCAATCCAAGCTGGTACACGTCGAATACGTTATGGGTAAGTTTTGTATACGTTAAGAGCATGCTGGCATACGTCGCAGTACGCTGGCATACGTTGTAGTACGCTGGCATACGTCGTAGTACGCTGGCATACATCGTAGTACACTGGCATACGTCTTTGTACGCCGAGTACGTTGAGAAATTTTCAGCATGTTGAAAATTTCTCTATGTACTCGATGTATGACACACATTCCGCATACGCTGGCATAAGTTGTAGGCACGCTACGTGATCGTTGACACACGTTGACATACGTTACTTGTACGTTACTCATAAGTCGAAACACGTTAAGGTAATGGTTAGTGTTAGTGTTCCAGACTCCCTGGTTTTTTTTTTTCTTTGGTATGACGGTGATGTTGACACTTCGATTTCTACTGCGGTTATGATTTAAATCGTTGAGCGGCAGCCTATTCATTATATTCTAATATAACCGCACTTGAAATCGAAGTGTCAACATGACTGTCATACTGTAGAAGAAAAAAAAAACCAGGGAGTCTGGAACTCTGACGCTAACCATTACCTTGACGTGTTTTGACTTATGAGCACCTTACAAGTAATGTGTGTGGACGTGTGTCAACGATTGCGTAACGTGCCTACAACACGTTACTCATAGGTTAGAAATAAGTTTCGGGTACGCTAAACATTACCTCAATGTGTTTTGACTTATGAGTAACTTACAAGTAACATGTGTCGACGTGTGTCAACAATCGTGTAACGTGCCTACAACTTATGGCCAAGCGTATGCGGAACGTGTGAGTCATACACTGGCATACGTCGGGAAATTTTAAGTATGGAAAATTTGTCTAACAGCTCGGCGTACCACGACGTATGCCAGCGTGCTCTTAACGTATACAAACTTACCCATAACGTATTCGACGTGTGCCAGCGTTTTAGCCCATTTTTGCATACGTCAGGCATACGTTGGCTAAATCGTCAAGGTGTGACAAGGCCTTAAGCTAGGATTCGGACCATGCTGGATCAATGAGAGAACAGACAAAAATGAGCTGGGAACATTTCTAATCATAATTTATTTGCAATGCGGCGAGGAAAGGTATGTGGTCCAGTGAATAGTTTTATTGGTGTGTGTAATGCAGGGATAGAAAGAAGCGTGAGGTGCGACAATTCTACAAGCAACTTATAAAAGCAGACAGAGAAGACTTAATCCGTCCAAAATAATAATCGTCTGCAATCTTCACTTACGAGGACAGGCGCCAACACACACACACACACACACACACACACACACACACACACACACACACACACACACACACACACACACACACACACACACACACACACACACACACACACACACACACACACACACACACACACACACACACACACACACACACACACACACACACACACACACCGATGAATAGGAGTTAATGAAGAGAAAAAGGAGGAGAGGACATCAGGCGAACTGTCTCTGAATACGTTGCCCGATCGCCCGATCGTGCCACCAACACGTTTTGGGGGGGATGCTCCGCTGGGCGACACGTCCCTGACAGTTGACGCACCGTTTCTCACTTCGTGCCGCTCACGTCAGTCCAGACTCCAGACAGTGTTTCTGAACCGGGGTTCCCTGGAACCCGAGGGTTCTGGAAGAGGTCGCTCGGGGTTCCGCGAGAAACAGTAATAAATAGGGAATGTGTTTAACAATGTCTGGATGGCGCCGGTGTGAAACCGCCCTCACTGGTTCGTGGACGTCCTGTACGGGCGGATTCGTGTATCATTGAGTGACTGTCTCCAGTACGGGACGCACGCACGCACGGTGTCCATCTATGTTCTCTGTGCTTCCTAGCACGAACACACTGTCTCTGTCTCTGTCTCTTTCTCTTTCTCTTTCTATTTCTCTCTCTCTTCAGCTTTATTTGTTTAAGTTTTGTTGATCAAGTTACATGAGGTGTTTTTGTTTTTTTTGTGAATTAAAACCTCGGTGTGAGGTCTCATAAACGAGTCGTATGTTTTTATTGATTGCCAATAAATTTGACAAAAAGGGGGTCATTTTTTCCTTAAACCAGGTATCCGAAAAAAATATTATATTTACCACGTGAACTACGATAAAAATATAAAAGAGCGAGATATTAATAATGGTATATAATATGAAGGGATTCCCTGAGACATGAAAACTATTTCAAGGGTTCCACAAGGGTAAAAAAGTTGAGAAACGCTGGGCTGGAGAATGAGACTCCACCGACGGGCACGAAGGGAGGGACTTGGGGGAGAAGGCGGAGTCAGTGACGTGTGGGCGGAGAGAGAGAGAGAGAGACTGAGACTGAGACTGAGAGACTGAGAGACTGAGAGACTGTGAGACTGTGAGACTGAGACTGACTGACTTCGCGATCTACTTTTATAAAACCCGCGGGGCGGGGTTACCTCAAAGCGACGCGTCATCACCCGAATCGGGCACTCTGGTTGTACCCAGCCCCCGCGTGACCCGGCCACGATGGCCGGAAGCGGTTCCACTTCACTTCCGGCAAGATGACCCCAAGCTGTGGAGTCGTCTTGCTCCGACCCCACAACATGATATTAATCGCCCCACACCGAATTCCACGACATAAATTTCCTTGCACGAACTCCCGGGCCGTGCCCCGACGACCGGCCGAGGGTGGCGTCGGCCTCGCATGCCCCGGCCATCCCCGACTGGCGTTGCTCAATGTGCCTGCTCCGTGATGCGGCCCGAGCTCCACAGCACGTCCCTGCCTGATCGTGGCTTCGCCGGTTGGAGAGGCGAGGAGACGTCCGTGGAGACACCCGCGGCCGCCAGCGAGGACCGACGGTAAGGTGTGTGCTATCCGTGCCGTGCTCTGTACGATCATAAACTGTCGCGAGCGGCGCACGGACCCGCCCGCCATCGAACATGTTCCGTACAGTGAGCGCGGATCTGCCATGGTCCACGTGGTCAGCGCTCACGTTCGCCCGATTCTGGTTTCGTGTTCGCGGGGCCGTGTGCGGGGCGGTGTGTGGGGCCGTGTGTGGGGCGGTGTGTGGGGCCGTGTGTGGGGCGGTGTGTGGAGCCGTGTGTGGGGCCGTGTGTGGGGCCGTGTGTGGGGCGGTGTGTGGGGCCGTGTGTGGGGCGGTGTGTGGGGGTGGGTGTGGGGGGGTGTGTGGGGCCGTGTGGGGGGCGGTGTGGGGGGCCGTGTGCGGGGCGGTGTGTGGGGCCGTGTGTGGAGCCGTGTGCGGGGCGGTGTGTGGAGCCGTGTGCGGAGCCGTGTGCGGGGCCGTGTGCGGGGCGGTGTGTGGAGCCGTGTGTGGAGCCGTGTGTGGAGCCGTGTGCGGGGCGGTGTGTGGGGCCGTGTGCGGGGCGGTGTGTGGGGCCGTGTGCGGGGCGGTGTGTGGGGCCGTGTGTGGGGCGGTGTGTGGGGCCGTGTGCGGGGCGGTGTGTGGGGCCGTGTGTGGAGCCGTGTGCGGGGCGGTGTGTGGAGCCGTGTGCGGAGCCGTGTGCGGGGCCGTGTGCGGGGCGGTGTGTGGAGCCGTGTGTGGAGCCGTGTGTGGAGCCGTGTGCGGGGCCGTGTGCGGGGCCGTATGTGGTGCCGACCCCGATCTGTGTCAGTAATTGAGGGGAAAGATCGGATATAATAATTAGATGGAGAAATGGAGGGAAAATAGGATGCCGAGATATTTAAATCCAGAAATGGGTGGAGAGAACGCACCGCCCGCATCTTGCACACTTGTGTTCTGCACCACGTGGTGTTGTGGTTGTTGTTCTATTATCGGCCTCTGACGATGTAGTCATTGGGACCAAAGCTGCCAGCCACGCTCTCGCCGATATCGGGTCATTGGCTTCTGTGTTGTGAAAAACAACATCCGTGCAGCCTCTTTCAGACATATTCGTTCGTCTGCCTTTTCAATGCAAACGGCAATCTCATCTCAGATCATCTCGAGCTGCCGGGCATACTCTATGACTTCCCGCAAAAGTTAGGTCGAGGGATCGCTTGAGGACGGGAGCTCTGCGCTGTGCTGATCGGGTGTCCGAGCGCAGTGCCTGCGGGCCTACAGGAGGACCCAAATTCGGATTTACCTCAGGAATCAGCAGAAAAGAAGAGTAGAAACGTAGTTAGTGGTGTCAGCAAACCTCGCTATGAGATCCCGCAACGCACGTCCCATTTGACCCATGAGACAAGAGGGAAGGGACTATCTAAACGTATACTAATGGGATAACTGTCTGGGAACCACTATATGTTTGATGCCATTGCCATGGAGGAATGCGGTTCCCAGAACCGCAACAATATCAAACTGTTTGCAGATTTGGGGCACTGTTATTGCTTTATGAGTGGTATCCACTATAGGAAAATTGTTGACGGATGGGCACACGCACGCAGCCACGCATGCATGCCGAGACCGAGCTCCTTTAATATTATAGACGAGCGAGGTACCTGTGCCATGCACGAGAGGGGTGTGGAAGAAAAAAATAATTATATTCATGTACTCTCAATTATAATTGTTGCTGGTGCTTTATAAATTTAATTTTTATGCTATAGTTGAATTGGCTGTCAGTTATGTTTCCCTTTACCCAAGAGTCTTTTGACCTAAATGTTGATAAAAGGAATGTGTTACTCTGAAACAAAGTGACTTGGTTGATATCACTGCAACTTTTGCCATGATTATGTCATTCTCTCTTTCACCCAGTGGACACGTATTGCAGTTTGAGTTCTTTTGCCTAACGCTTATCAGCGAACCCTGTAGTTCTCCCCTCCCATTCTTTAGAATGTCAAATTGTGTATAAGAAGAATAATTGCTTCGGGCTTATGTTTCAGTGAAGTCCATTCGAATGTTTCAGTCAAGCATTCAATGTTCTTCCTCCGTATATACGAAATGAAAGATTCTCCTTTGGTATGCTGATCCAACCTGTGGAAATTGAGTTATTTTCCACGACAGGGGGCTGGACAGCCGCTTCGTGAAGGACTTGGGCAAAAAAACTTCCTGCAGCTCACCTCAACAGAAGTAAAGGCCCTGTCACACCTTGATGATTTAGCCAGCGTATGCCCGACGTATGAAAAATTTGGCTAAAACGCTGGCACACGTCGAATACGTTATGGGTAAGTTTTGTATACGTTAAGAGCACGCTGGCATACGTCGTAGTACGCCGAGCACGTCGACAAATTTTCCATGCTTGAAATTTTCCGACGTATGCCAGCGTGTGACACACGTCCGCTAAACGCTGGTCATAAGTTGTAGGCACGATATGCGATCGTTGACACGTCGACACACGTTAGTTGTAAGTTACTCATAAATCAAAACACGTCGATGTAATGGTTGGTGTCAGTGTTCAAGACTCCCTGTTTTTTATTTTATTTTTTTTTTCGGTATGACGGTGATGTTGACACTTCGATTTCGAATGCGGTTATAATATAATATAATTAATAGGCTGCCGCTCAACGATTTAAATCATAACCGCACTAGAAATCGAAGTGTCAACATCATCGTCATACCGAAAAAAAAAAAAAAACCAGGGCGTCTGGAACACTGATGCTAACCATTACCTCGATGCATTTCGATTTATGAGTAACTTACAACTAACGTGTGTCGACGTGTGTCAACGATCGCATATCGTGTTTCGATTTATGAGTAACGTGTGTCAATGATCGCGTAACGTGCCTACAACTTATGGCCAGCATTTTGTGGACCGTGTGCGATACGTCGAGTACGTCAAGAAATTTTCAACATGCTGAAAATTTCTCGACGTACTCTGTGTATGACGAAGTATGCCAGAAAACTACGACGTATGCCAGCGTGATCTTAACGTATACAAAACTTACCCATAACGTATTCGACGTGTGCCAGCTTGGTTTGGCAAATTTTTCATATGTCGGCATACGCTGGCTAAAATGTCAAGGTGTGACAGCGGCTTGACACTTCGATGTCTAGTGCGGTTATGATTTGAATCGTCGAGCCACAGCCTTTTAATAGGCTACGCCATGTGATCGTCGGCGATACGCTGCCACGCTATGCATAAGTGAGACTATCGTTGGGCATAGGTTGTGAACGCCGACAACACGCTCAGCATTCGTTGGTATAAGTTAGCTATATGTGATTGAAACGTTCTGTGTACGTTACTAATACGTTATGCATATGTCCAACTCGTTATGAATACGTCCAAAACTGGGAAAAAACATCAATAGTTCAGCGTACGCCAGCGTTTTACATACATTTTTATACCTTGCCATACGCTGGCTAAAACGTCAAGGTGTGACCGGGCCTTTAGGTGGCTGTCACAATGGCGAAACTACAAACGCCGAATCCACTAATGTTACGGTGGAAACCCTCACATAATTTCTTTATTCTGCTTTAAACTCAATCTCTCTCTATTTTCATTCCAAACGGCATTATTCCAATTACACATCTATATAAATAAGTATTGTGTGCGTGCGTGCGTGCTTGCGTGTGTGTGTGCGCGTGCAAGTGTGCGTTTCCTCCATAACTCCAAAACCATGAAACATATGTCTTTGTTCCTCATTGTTTGTTCCATCCCTCTCCCGCCCCTCTTGTCCCCTGCTCCCTTTGTTGTACGTTCTGTGTGTTCGCTCTCCTGCGAGCCTCGACATTGTAAACATATATATATATATATATATATATATATATATATATATATATATATATATATATATATATATATATATATATATATATATATTGTTGCGGATTCGCGCCCGCCGGCGTGCGAGCGGCCACGTAACTCGAATCGCGGCACGTCGCCCACCGGACGGACAATCCCGTCGTGACCCTCTCGGACTAACGCCGGGAACTAGTCACGGGTGGGCCTTTCGGCCTCACCACGATCGTGCCAATCAGCCCCCCGCGTGGGATAGGGTTGCTCGCCAAATTCGACCTACCTAAGTACCCACACGGAGGGTAGACCGGGCGATCGCACCTCGCCGCAGGTCGACTTCGGACACGGGCCACTTTAAGCGACCCGTTCCGTACTATCGGGATAACCGAGCGGTGTTATAGTCAACCTGGACGGTTCGATTAATTATCGGGCGTTTTAGCCCACGACCAACCCTTTACGTGAAGTAAGATGGAGATTCAATAAAGGAAAAGACGAAGCGAAACGGGAAAACAGTTCAACATAAAGCACATTTATTTTGCGATGAACGGAAAGCACACATATACAATTACACCAAAAGCAAATGTAAAAGAAGAAGAAACACACAATAATACACAAAAAGCAAATGTAAAAGCAAAACAATGCAGATATAACACCGACTACCGAGCACACGGCAACACTTATACAGTTTTACTTCACAGACGGCGCCGACAACACATATACTCAAAGCAAAAGAAAAGGACCACCCTCAAGGATGATGGGGGCAGACGGGCCTGGGGCCGAGACCGCGTCGGGCCTACCCGTCTGATGATGAGCCGCAAAATGGCGGTGGCGCCCCGACTCCGCGGGCCTCGCGGACAGTGTCTGGAATGGGGTGGGAACGGGGCCCCCTTCTCGCACTATCTCAGCGCGGGGGGAAACAGGATATCTCCCTGGCTCGGGTCCCGCGACGAGCGTCTCCACCACGACCTCGGTCGCGTTGCTGGCCTCTCCTCTCCGCAGCTCCCCGACTCTGACACGAGCACCCCCTCGACTGCCTTCGCCGCCGCCACCTCTCCAACTCTCCACAGCTCCGTCCAACTGCCTTCTCCGACTCCTCTCTTGACTGGCTCTTCCCAACTCAACTCCGAACTGAACTGTTTGGCGAGCGAACACGGCCCTTTATAGCCCCCGTGGCTTCGCTCCTTCACCTTCGACCCTTTACCTCTGGCTGGCTCCCCATTGGACAGAAGAAAAGTGGGCGTGAATGCTTTTTGATCCGCGAATCTGCATATAGCGACCACACTCCGACGCACCTGGAGGCGGGGCCAAATCGCCCCACGCTCGCCGATAGGACGGAACAGAAGTGGGCGTGAACCGTTTTTGATCCGATTTCTCGGAAAGGTTGGTATTTCTGCACCCGCTGCTCGGTGCGCGCCCTGCACGAGTCCAGTATCGGTGCCCACAAGCGGCGCGGGAATGACGGTGATGCGATGGTTGCGAGAGCGAGTTGTGACGGTAAAGGTCGTGGCTGTTGGCGTTGTTGTTGTTGTGAAGCGGCGTTGCGGCTGGTGGTTGTTGTGTGATGGCTGTTGAGACGTGGTTGGTGGTGGTAGTAATGGTAGTAATGGCGGCTGGTCCAAAATAAAGATAGTAAAAGAAAAACGGCTATCGAAAAGGGTCGCAGCCCGCATGAATGACATTTATTCCCTCTAAACAACGGGTTTGGGCCTAACTACACATATACTTACAGAGATATCTCACCTAAGGGACGTGAATGGTGGTTTGCGAATTTCGTGAACCACAACAATATATATATATATATATATATATATATATATATATATATATATATATATATATATATATATATATATATATATATATATATATATATATCCCATCACGTTCTGGGAATGCCGAACAGCCCCGTTTTTGATGAACTTGTGTTCCCTCGAGAATCGGCATCAAATGTTAGTAGTAATCCAGCTATCGGTGACAAAGCATCGGTGATGGGTGACATTGATGAGTCGTTTTGGCTTCCTGAGCATTGCAGATAAGAAACGCCATCACTGTCATGTGGTTGATACAGGTTGATATCCACACTACAGATAAACTACGATCATCCTGTGTAGGGTGACCTGTTCCATCCATCCTGTGTGAATAACGTGCTGGTCGTGCTCGACCACATCATGTAAGTTAGTTGTTTAATGTTGCACAATAGCATGTCAATGTGTTATGGGAGGTCATAATACTGCTGTTATAACTTCATTAATTGATTATTACTCTCTTAAAATGGTTATAATCTGTCATTGTGTGTCTTTCACATATCCTTGAAGTACGAGTACACTGGTTAGCCATCGTTTTTCATTTGATTCACCTTGCCCTTGGTAAAAGTCCTTGTTAATAAAGCGTTCATCTGGCTGATGAATGTTGTGCCTAATTGCCCATGTGAGTCTTCATCGGCTTCAAGTAATATCAATATACTCACAGTTGCTGCAAAATATTAATAGTCGGCAGTTGATGAAAACGAAGATGTATGTGGACAGCACACACGAACGTGGTAAAAATGGGTACAAATGACTCCCCGTGGGGTGTGTGCATGCCTGCATGCTTGGTTACGTGTGTGTGGTGCTTAAGTTTCACGAACGCGCGGTCTGAACTCGAACTCACACCCGTGGTGCATGGTGCTGTGGAGGAGGTTTATGCGGCGGCTCATGAACCATGTGCTTCTGCACGTGGGGAGCCGACGTGCTGCGGCATCGAAACCATGTGGGACGTGCCACCACACAGTGCGGGTCTGGGGAAATCCATACATGTGTGCGAGTGAAAGGATGAGTATATCGCCAGTGTGCATGCAGGGTTAGCATGGACCACGAGGAGGTTGGAGGAAAGCACATTGGAGGAGGGGGGGGAAAGGGGGGGACATGCATCCAGGCAGGCCTTTGCCAGGTAATGCCTCTCTTTCCCTCACACTACCTTCCCTTTCCGTCGCGCTGCCTACCCCCCACCCTCCACGCTGCCTTCCCCCCCCCACCACGCTGCCTTCCTCTCCCCTCATGCTGCCTTCCTCTCCCCTCATGCTGCCTTCCTCTCCCCTCACGCTGCCTTTCCCTCCCCTCACGCTGCCTTTCCCTCCCCTCACGCTGCCTTTCCCTCCCCTCACGCTGCCTTCCCCTCCATTCACACTGCCTTCCCCTCCCCTCACGCTGCCTTCCCCTCCCCTCACGCTGCCTTCCCCTCCCCTCACGCTGCCTTCCCTTTCCCTCGCGCTGCCTTCCCCTCCCCTCATTTCCCCTCCCCTCATGCTGCCTTCCCTTCCCCTCACCTCATGCAATCTTCCCCCCAAACCCTCCCCAACACTATACAGCTTGTTAGAGGTTGAGGAAGGAAGAGGTGTCAAAGAATGTGTGAATTGGACAAATGAAATGAAATGTTTTTTGTTTTTTTTTCACAGTAGGAACTGCTGGTCGGATCAATTCCACAATTCGTCTCAGGTTAAGAGATTCTAGAGGTTATCGTATTTGTGGAAATTAACGGCTTTTTAGACAATTGAAGGAAAACGCCCTTCCTTCCCTTCCCCTTCCTTCACTGTTACCTCCTCCCAAAGCCTCTCCACCGGTTTCTGAATGGTGGCCAGGCGTTGGTTGAGAATGACCCGTTTAAACGTGCTGCTTTGACATACCCAGTTTTGTTCAATCCTGCACTAATGCTGACAGAAGGGGACCATTCCCTTATCACCCCCCCCCACCTCCACCCCTCAAGTCTCCTTATTAAATGCATGTCCAGCCAGAACACCCCTCCCCCCACTACCCCAGCATCTTCCCCCTCCTCGCTGGTTGCGCCTTCCCAGAGTGTATATCGACATGTGGTGAGGCCTCGCTCTCCCCCCCCCACCTTCCTCACTCTTCCCCACTTCCTAGTAACCTTTTCCTCACCCCTTGCTCACTCTCCCATCCACCAACAACTCCCCCTCCCCCCCACTGTAATTAATATTCTTGCTAGTGAAGTGATGGGCTGTGTTTGCAAGTTAATATTACAACATTACAAACACTCATGAGGTAAATGAAGTATATCAGTGATGTCATGGTAAATCCGTGAATGTCAATGGTGGATACCCTCACATAATTTCCTCATTCTCCTTTAACTATAATCTTTATATTATCATTCCAATCACAAATTAATACAATGTCACAAACACTCAGGAGGGAAATGAAGATTAATTCAACTCGTATTCTGCAACCGGTCCAGACGGCATCAGCCCACGTGTCCTAAAAACCTGCTCCTCTGCTCTTGCTCACCCTCTCTCTGTTCTATTCACCCTCTCATTTGCTCAAGGTCATCTGCCATCTACTTGGAAATCAGCAAACATCACTGCCCTGCACAAAAAGGTGCAAAAACAGATCCCTATAACTACAGACCAATCAGCCTTCTCCCAATCATCAGCAAGGTTATGGAATCCATCATCGCTTCAGACATTAAATCCTTCCTCTTCTCCAATGGCTTGATTTCCGATCATCAATTTGGTTTCACACCAGGTCACTCTACCCTGGATATGCTGCTTCTGCTCTCCGAGCAATGGATGGAGGGACTCAATGCCAGACAGGAAATCCGAGCCGTATCCCTGGACATATCATGTACTTTTGACACAGTCTGGTACCCTGCCCTGCTCACCAAACTCTCTTCCTATGGTATCCAAGGCCATCTCCACTCATGGCTCGCAGACTTCCTCTCCTGTCGCAGTCAACGTGTGGCCCTAAATGGAGTTCTTTCATCCCCTCTTTCTGTCCAGGCTGGAGTTCCTCAAGGCAGCGTTCTGGGCCCTGTTCTTTTTCTGGTTTTCATCAATGATCTCTACGACTCTCTGGAAAATCCTCTTTATCTCTTTGCTGATGACTCCACCCTCTGCCGTACCATCTGTCATCCCTCAGACCGGCAAGCAGCAGCTTCTTCGCTCTCTGCAAATCTGGATAAAATCACAAACTGGTCCAACACGTGGAGCATGTCTTTCAATCTGGACAAGTCTCACACTCTCAATACACCACTGGTCGAAAGTTTGAGAACACCCCCATTTTTCCAGTTTTTACTGAAATTTAAGCAGTTCAAGTCCTGTGATTATCCTGAAATGGTACAAAGCTAAGCGGTAAACTGTCAGAGGTAAAGAAAAAGTTTAGGTCACCAAAAACTGAAAAATAATGTAAATTTCAGAGATGTTTAAAAAGGCCCTTTTCAGGGAGCAAGTAACTGCAGCTGTTCTGCAGCAATGGAAGTAAATTAAGCCTTAAAAGTTAATGCAAACAATTCCTCCAGGTGTCCCAATTGTTGTTGATTTGCTACAAATCCTCTGTCTGTATAAAAGCAGTGTTGGAACAAACTGTGTTGCTACTCCCTCTGAAGCATTATTTGGACAATATTGCACTGCAGGAAGTAGTATATTGCTATCATAATGGTGAGAAAAAGACAATTAACAAAGGAAGACAGAGAGACCATTATAACCCTCAAACGTGTAGGTCTTTCCTTTGGAGAAATTGCAAAGAAAAACCAATGTGTGAGTGAGTACAGTTTTCTACACCATCAAAAGGCACTTGGAAACTGGAGGAAACTCTTACAGAGGAAGAGGTCTGGCAGACCCAAAGCCACAACACAATCAGAAGACAAGTTTCTGAGAGTCAACAGCTTGCGTGATAGATGGCTCACAGGACAGCAGCTTCAAGCACAGCTTAACACTGGTCGAAGTAAGGAAGTCTCAGTTTCATCTGTGAAGAGAAGACTTCGAGCTACAGGTTTGACAGGTCGAGTGGCAGTAAGAAAGCCATTGCTAAAATGGCAAAATAAGAACAAGAGGCTTGCCTGGGCCATGAAGCACCGCCAGTGGACTACTGAAAACTGGAAGAAGGTGTTATGGACCGATGAATCAAAATTTGAAATCTTCGGTTCATCACGCAGGGTTTTTGTACGCCGTCGAGTCTGCCAAAGGATGGTTCCTCAGTGTGTGACACCAACTGTCAAACATGGAGGAGGAAGCGTGATGATCTCGGCCTCTTTTGCTGGATCCAGAGTCGGCGACTTGAACAGAGTGACTGGCACCCTGAACCAAAAGGGGAACCACAGCATTTTGCAGCGCCATGTAATACCCTCTGGTCTACGCCTTGTTGGTGAGGGGGTCATCCTACAGCAAGATAACAATCCAAACATACCTCCAGGCAATGTCAGAACTACCTTAGAAGAAAAGAACAAGACGGTAGGCTTCAAATCATGGAATGGCCAGCACAGTCTCCAGACTTAAACCCCATCGAGCTGGTTTGGGATGAACTGGACAGAAGGGTGAAATCAAAGGAACCTACAAGTGCAACACATTTGTGGGAACTTCTGCAACAGTGTTGAGAAGAACTTTCCAAACAATATTTGATTTCCATTGTGGAAAGAATGCCACGAGTATGTTCGGCTGTTATATCTGCAAAAGGTGGCTACTTTGATGAGTCAAAAATTTCGATTAAATTTTGTTCAACAAAACGATTCCATGATTTCGTTTTTTATCTGAAAATATTTATTTGTTCCATGCTTTAATATCAGAGTATATTGAAACATTAAACTGCTTAAAATTCAGTAAAAACTGGAAAAATGGAGGTGTTCTAAACTTTGGACCGGTGGTGTATGTCTCTCCATAAGGACCGTTTGGAAACACCCCCCCCCCCCCATCCACTTTCTCAACAATCCTCTGGAAGAAGTCCTTTCTTTCAAGCTTCTGGGTCTCACTATGCCATGATCTTTCCTGGGAAAGTCACATTTCCAACCTCGCCTCCAAAGCCAGTCGCTGACTGGGAATCCTCTGACTGGGAAGTCCTTCCTCGGCCCACCTAAGCTCCTGACCACATACAAAGCTTTCGTCCGTAGCCTGATGGAGTACTGCTCTCCCCTCTGGGTTGGTGCTCCTGCCTCCCACCTTTCTAGTCTCCATGCTGTAGAAACCAAGGCATTTAGAATCATTGGCATCTCCCGCGATGAGGCTGAGTCTTTGGACCTCTCACTCTCTCACTGCAGGCAGGTCCGTGGACTTTCTGTCTTCTACCGTCTCCTCTCCGGTCTCCCCCCCCCCCCCGCCCCGCTGTGTCTGCAATTTGTCCTCACCATATTTCCACAGGGTGCTCAAGACCCTCCAACAACCCCCTTCTGGTAAATCTACCAAAATTACGAATCGCTGCTCACCTTCACTCTTTCATTTATCTTTTTCCCCGTCTTCAGGATAAACTCCCTTCATTTGTTCATTCCCATTCTTCCCTCCAGGCCTTCAAAACAGCTGTTCACCACCACCTCTTATCATCCCCCTATCCAAATCCTCGATCTTTTCTCCATCCCTCTCCCTCTCCTTCTCCCTCGCTCTCTCCCCCTCTCCCCCCTCTCTTTATCTCCCCCCCTCCCCACTGTCAGTATATAACTTTTTTATTTTGTCACCTAGCTCTTTGATAAGTCTCGATCTATGAGCTCTTCTACGATTCTGTGGTCCATTCTTGTGTGTGCATGACTTGGGTCAATCCCACTCGAGTTCCTATTTGATTACATGCAAAATTAAAACATTCCTCATGACTTGGCAATTTTTTTTTTTTGACAAGTATGTTAATCGCCTCTGTTTGTATGTGTGTTGGGTGGTCTCTGGACTGTTGGTGGTCGCCAGACTACCCTTATTCTCAGGTTTTCCGTCTGTCTGTTTGTTTGTATGTCATGGACAGCTCTGAAGGCCAGAGGAGTCAACTGATTTTGATGAAACTTGACTGGTAGGTTCATACCAGGATCTAGTTGTATGCTTTTGAGCACCGTTGCTATGGACACCACCGTTGCCTAGCAACGGGACTTTGAAAATTTTGAAAAAAAATCCGAAAAATATTTTTATCTATATATTTTTCCAAAATCAAAAATTGGCTTCCGCGCTTTTATGCGCACTATAATCAACCTCTTTGTCAAAAAATTTCAGCCCGATCCGTCAAAAACTGTATGACTAGTATGCAATTATATAGCGACCACCCATGTCGCCTACCGGCTTGTTTGTTTGTTTGTCTGTCCGCTCAACTCCAGCCCAAACCGCTCAACCGATCGTTCTGAAATTTTCAGAGATTAATGTCACAGACCCTGCGACGGTCTCGCATTGAAGTTCCTTAAAATTTGGTCGACCAAAAAGGTCAACATAGGCCAATAGGCCAATTTGAGCCAAATTTTCTAAAATCCTCAAATTTCATCCAATTGACTTGAAATTTGAACAGGAATTGCTTATCAGGTCAATAAATTCAACCACCTATTACTTTTGAGGTTATTTTAGGTCAAAATTCAACATTGGCCATAAGGTCAACCCAAAAATAGGCCAAATGATGAAATTGTTTCTAAAATTGTCAATTTTCACAGGAATTGCATATCAGGTTATTGAATTCAACCACCTATTACTTTTGAGGTTATTGTAGGTCAAAAGATCAACTGAGGCCATAAGGTCAACCCAAGATAGGCCAAATTTAAAAATTGTCTCTAAAATTGTCAATTTTCATCCAATTTACTTGAAATTGGAAGATCGTTTGCATAACAGGTCGCTGAACTCAACCGCTTATTAATTTTGAGGTCAAAATATGCCATAAGGCCAATTTGGCCCAAATTTTCTAAAATCCTAAATTTTTATCCGATTGACTTGAGATTTGAAGACTATTTGCAGATGGGGCCGCTGAACTCAACCACATATTCATTTTGAGGTCACCTTGACCAAAAGGTCAACATAGGCTGAATTTCTAAAATTCTCAATTTTCATCTGATTGACTTGAAATTTGAAGAGCATTTTCATGTCAGTTCACTGAATTCAACTACCAATTAGTTTTAAGGTGAAAAGGTCAACACAGGCTTAATTTCTAAAATTGATAGATAGGGCTAAAAACTAAATACTGTATATCACTATATCTCAAAAAGTTGTGGACGAGTTTTGACAAAACAAGGTGGACGAGTTGAATAGGTGACAAGAACAAGTGGATTGGATTTTAGTTCGGATCCAGCCCATCAGTGGGATACAAAACATAAACTGTTCCACCTGGTAGAGGTATGTGCTTTACCGAGTGCCAATATACTTTGTGCTGTTTTGCCAAGTTGTTACTCCATGAGTGATTTTTTTTTTCCCCCGTGGGGGTTTCCACCCCACGGGGTCTAAGCGCTGCTCGCATTCTCTCTTTTCTTGTGTAGAGTTCGTTTGAATGTATATATTCTCCATTATTCATGAACAGAATTCGATGAAAATTGACAGGCATATACTAGACACATATGTGCAGGCGTTAACTGAGCCCAAAGTGCGATTGCGGCCCTTTGGTCCGAGGAACGGCCCTTTCAGCCCATTTTCTTAAAATTGTTATGAAAAAAATATATAGTAAATGCGCTGGGTGATGCCCAACGCAAAATTAAGTCGCAAATGATGATATGAAATTAGCCTCACTCCTGTGAGGTGTTCTGGTTTCTTTTTCTGATGCAATGAAAATCTTACCAAATATCAAAACTATCTGTTGTCCGTACTATCGCTCACCTGAGAGTTGTACGAATGAACTCCCACGGGGTATGTTCGCAATTCGAACTTGTTCATTTGTTTGTTTGTCTGCACAGAACATTTGTGTTTTTCTCCGCAGCTGCTTGTTGGATTGAGATGAAATTGTCACCATTTGTGCGACTACTCATGTAGAATGTTTTAATGATAATTAGGGTGTAAAGGTCACATGGTGTGGCAGCCGTATTGTTTAAAAAAAAACTCTGAAATGGCTGAACAGATCGAGGCGAAACTTTCCATGTATGACCGCCTGTCCCCGAGGAAGAAAAGGTTCACACATATGATGTCATAGGTCACATGGTTTGGCAGCCGTATTGGATTTACCCGAAAACGTATAAAAATCTTCTCCAGAACGGCTGGACAGATTGAGGGGAAACTTCACACGAATGTTCCTCAAGCATGTGTGTACAAGTTTGTTCAGGAATAATTGATGTCACATGGTTTGGTAGCCATATTGTATTTATGAAAATTTTTAAATTATATTTTCTCTGGAACCACTTTATAAATCGACGTAAAACTTAACAATTATGATATAGTATTGATGAGGAATTCATGTTATAAATTTCAACTTGATCAGATATATGGTCTGGCAGCCATAATTATTTATTTTTTTGATCTGGGTTCTTTTTTTTAATTGTTATTAAATATATTTTTTAATAAGGCTCACTTGGCGGTGCCTGGATAGGTTTGAGGGTAGAGGAGCAGCAGATGAAATGCGAATCCTATCCAGGTTCCTCCTGATGACTTCATCTTTTCGTTTTGCTTGTTTGGGTTTCTTCTGATTACTCCAATGCAGGACAGTACCTATTTGGTTTTCCATTTGATTTGACTTGAATTAATTTTAATCCCATTCTGAATTGAACATTAGAATAATAATTTAAAAAAATCTCATGGGTCAGGGTCAGGTGTCCGATCAAAGCAGGACGTCTTGGGACCTGGTCATCACTGCCAGCAGTTATAAAGTGGCAGTTCTAATTATGTCTCTTAATAATTACTGAACACACCAGTACAAACGCCACATAAAATACACCACTCAAAAGAAGTCCTGGCGAGGGTCTGCAATCTCTGATTGCTCTTTTTCTTGTTTCACTTATTAAAGTCTGGAAGTCCAGATGTCTGACTTGATTGAATTCCATATGTACAGTCTTTAGTGAGAGTTACAAAGCTGTACAAAGTGTCTTCTGCACGGTTCAAGTTGTTGAAATGTATCACATGGAAGGTTTCTCCGATGGAAAACAATTAAGTTTTTTTGGAAAAGCCTTTTCACAACTTGGTGCTCATTTCACGGCTATTCATCCCATCGCCGGTTTCTGACGCATCACATCCTCGTGTTGGCCCTTGATGGATGGACTTGATCACTTGATGTCACCATGGAGCGACCCTTCAAAGCGGACGTGCGGGAGAACACCGCCCCTGCAATCTGTTACACACCATTTCCCGGCTTAGTACCGGCCCACACGATTTGTCATCAGGGATTTCAAATTACTAAACCTTCGGGCCGTCCAGTGTGCAGCAACATCATGGCAAAGGGACAGGGTGTCCTCATTGGAGGTGGGAGAGAGGGGTTGGGGTTATAGTTACTGGTCTGGTTTCTTTGGCTCTTGTTCACAACGTCTCACAAACAATATTCACCATCTCACCGTTATTCGAAAAATTTACACTGCACCCTCCCTTGAACACGCACACGACACCCCTCCCTTGAACAAACACACACACACACACACACACACACACACACACACACACACACACACACACACACACACACACACACACACACACACACACACACACACACACACACACACACACACACACACACACACACACACATCATCGGGATGACAGTTTTAGCTGGGTCGGGACTTGAACCCAAGCTAGACAGCTTGGAGACGAGTGTGCGTACCTCTAGGTCAGCTTCAAATGATAAGTATAAACGGTTTGTGCCACGACCCCCATCTGCTGAATTTGATTTGAAGAAAGACAACTTCGACTGGTCCATGCAAGACTGGTCCCAAGTCCATGCAATTGTGACGGGGTAAAGGTCAAGGCGACAGATTAGGTCATATGGCCGAGAAGACGAGGAGTACGACTTACGAGACCAGAGGAGAGGCACCAACCTCGTGTGTGATATGCAAACAAATGTCGACCTTTATTGATTTCAAATACACTTCCATTCATCTGAAGGACTTGCACTTGATGGTTCGAAGTTTGACCTTTGACATTTTGACCTCAAAACCAATATTGTATTCGATTTTGGTCAAGAAGCATCTGGTAGGTCACAGGAGCCCTGCTCCATAGTACTGAAAGGAGCCCTGCTCCGTCGTAGCCTGTACCATGTATGTTATTACCTCTGCCACCAAAGGTAGAAGGAGGTTATGTTTTCACCCCTGTTTGTCTCTCTGTCTGTTTATCACTTACAAAATCGAAGATTTTTCATGTATATTGTTATTCTGTCTGTCTGTCTCTTTGTTTTGTCAATTGCCTGCAGGTCAGAATTCTAAACTGATCATCATGAAACTTCACTGAGTTGTAGGGGTAGTCTCAACTGAGAAGCCTATTGATTTTGAGGTCAAAGGTCATCTTGAGGTCAAATTTCTAACATCGTTTTTCATCCGATTGACTTCAAAATTGAGCAGGATTTGCATATTACGTCACTGGATTGGGAATCCAACGATTTGAGGTCAAAAGTTCAAAGGTCAAACGACTAAAATCATCAATTTTTAATCTGAGGAATCGTCAATTTTCATCCTATTAACTTGAAAGTTGAACACTATTTGCATAGTCCACCACTGAATTGGGAAAGCAATTCTTTTTGAGGTCAAAGGTCAACTCAAGGTCAAACTTCAAAACATCAAATGTCATCTGAAAAATCGTAAATTTTCATCTGATTAACCTGAAGATTGAGCAGCAATTGCATAGTGCATCACTGATTTTGGGAACCAACTGTTTTTGAGGTCAAAAGGTCAAAGGTCAAACTTCTAAAATCAATTTCAACCTGAAAAATAATTAATTTTCATCAGGTTGACCAGAGCTTTGATTAAGATTGTCAATTTCATTCTTAATGAAATGGACAATTTGTATCCATAGCAACCATTGGAGAGAGAGAGGGGTGGATTTTGCAAGTGTCCATAGCAACCTCTGCATGACGTCTTTTTCTTGTTTGTTTGTCTGTGTGCAGGATATCTCAAAAAGTTGTGGACGGATTCAGATGAAATTTGGACAGGTTGGGTGTGTGACGAGGACGAACTGATGAGGTTTTGGTGAAGATCCAGATCTGGCTACTAGACCTTTTTATGTGATTCCTCACCATTGAGGAATACGGCCAAAAACGATGTACTGTATAGCATATTTCAAAAAGTTATTGGGCCCGATATCTTCTACTGGATCAGGCATTGCGTGGTGGAGGTATGCGCTCTACCGCGTGCCCTTCTAGTTGGAAATGGACTCGGCCAGTGTTATGAATGGAAGTGGTGACAGTGGTTGAGATGGAGTCGGTGGTCCAGCATTGGGAAACAAAGACACGGTGTTCGTGGCAGAGATGGACCTGCTCCAAAATGTTTGCATCAAAACTTGCTCGTCACAATTATATGAATAGAGACAAAGGTAGTGATGGTGACGGACGTGGTGATGGTGACGGATATGGTGATGGAGATAGACTCGGTGGTCACAATGATGTGAATAGAGAAGTAGAACACGCTGATGGGGATGGACTTGGTGATGATGGAGTCGGTGGTTGGAGAGAAACACTTCACTCCTTGTTGAGTTCCTGGCGATGCAAACGTTTGTTGATGTGTTTTCTCCCTTCAATGAACAAGTCCGTGCTTTCCCTGCACTCGAGTTTCCATTTATTCTCATTAAACATCGAAACAAGAAAAACATGAAAGTGGGACCGAAAGATTTATCATGGGGGTTTTTAATTAAATCTGCGGCTTTGCCGATTCATCACACAGTGGATCAATCGACGCTCGTTTCTCCCTCCCACTGAAGGTGGAGTGGAGGTGGTTTATTAGGGGAGGGATGGGGAATCGCACTCATCTGACCGTCTGAGGGATGTAGGGGAAGGGGCGATGGTCGAAGGAGGAGTGAACGGGAAAGTTTGGTTCATATAGTTATACATATATAGATTTATTCACTTGCGTATGTCCGTGGCTCTTCCCCAACAGCATAAAGTCATATAGTAATGGAGATGCCTTTTGGAAATGTCATTCGATGATAGGGAATCAAAGATGAGGATCGTGTTCATTTTAAAACAAACAAAGGTGGACATGTTTACTGACTTGAACTTACTCGGGGGTAGAGGCTGCGAGCGATGCTTACTTAACTGCCCCTCGTTACTGTGCTGATATTGCTTCATAAGACAACCAACATTTACTTACATTTACAATCTTTACACCACGTTCATCATCAACTTTTCATCATCTCTTAAGAACGGCACACGTGTATGAAAGTTTGAATGTAAACATTTTGGAAAAGTTTTACAACAATCATAATGATTATTTGCACAGTGTACATAGTCCATTGGTGAAAACATTATGAAGCATTCCAAAGTGCAAAGCCCGTCCACGTCCGCTTCATACTCCAACTAAATTTGATGATGACAGTAGTTACCAGAGTTGGTGTCAAAGCCACCCAATGCTCGCCTGTTTATACATTTATCGTTTTCAAAAAAGACGAGTCTAATAATTAATATTTTTTTATAATTCTCTCACAATTTTTTTTTTAGGGGGGAGGGGTGGGGGGGGTTGGAAATCACTTAAAACATGTAGAAATGCAAAAAAAATAATTTTTTTCTCGAACAATTTTTTTGGGGGGGGGGTGACTCAGTCCAAAATCTAATGGCATGATCCTTGGACCATACCTAACTCCCCCCCCACCAAGTTTCGTCGGAATCCTAATCACTTAAAACACGTAGAAATGCAAAAAAAAGAAATCAAAATTTTGTTGAAAAAAAGTCGCAAAAGAATTTTTTTTCTCTAACAATTTTTTTTGGGCGGGGGGGGGGGGGTGGGAAATCACTTAAAACATGTAGAAATGCAAAAAAAAATTCTCTAAACTTTTTTGGGGGGTTGGAAATCACTTAAAACATGTAGAAATGCAAAAAAAAAAATTTCTCTAACAATTTCTTTTTGGGGGGGGGGGAGGGTTGGAAATCACTTAAAACATGCAGAAATGCAAAAAAAAGAAATCGAAATTTTGTTGAAAAAAAAAAGTTGCAAAATTTTTTTTCTCAATTTTTTTTTGGGGGGGGGTTGGAAATCACTTAAAACATGTAGAAATGCAAAAAAAAAATTCTCTAAATTTTTTTGGGGGGTTGGAAATCACTTAAAACATGTAGAAATGCAAAAAAAAAATTCTCTAACAATTTTTTTTGGGGGGGGGGGAGGGTTGGAAATCACTTAAAACATGCAGAAATGAAAAAAAAAAAGAAATCGAAATTTTGTTGAAAAAAAAAAAGGTGCAAAATTTTTTTTTCTCAATTTTTTTTGGGGGGGTTGGAAATCACTTTAAAACATGTAGAAATGCAAAAAAAAAATTTTTTCCTCTTTTTTTTTGGGGGGGAGGAGTTGGAAATCACTTAAAACATGTAGAAATGCAAAAAAAAAAATTTTTTTTTCTCTAAATTTTTTTTGGGGGTGGGGGACCAAGTCCAAAATCGAATGGCATGATCCTTGGACCATACGTAACCCCCCACCACATTTCGTCAAAATCCTAATCACTTAAAACATGTAGAAATGCAAAAAAAAAAAAAAAATCGAAATTTTGTTGAAAAAAAAAGTTGCAAATTTTTTTTTCTCTAACTTTTATTTGGGGGGGGTTGGAAATCACTTAAAACATGTAGAAATGCAAAAAAAACATTTTTTTTTCTCCAACTATTTTGGGGGGGGGGAGTTTGGAAATCACTTAAAACGTAGGAATGCAAAATAAAAATAATTTTCTCTAACAATTTTTTTTTTGGGGGGGGGACCAAGTCCAAAATTTAATGGCATGATCCTTGGACCACACCTTACCCCCCACCAAGTTTCGTCGAAATCATAATCACGTAAAACATGTAGAAATGCAAAAAAAAAAATCGAAATTTTGTTGAAAAAAAAAAGTTGCAAAAATTTTTTTTCTCTAACAATTTTTGGGGGGGTTGGAAATCACTTAAAACATGTAGAAATGCAAAAAAAAAAAATTTTTCTCTAACAATTTTTTTTTGGGGGGGGGGTTGGAAATCACTTAAAACATGTAGAAATGCAAAAAAAAAAATTTCTCTAACAATTTTTTTTTGGGGGGGGGGGTTGGAAATCACTAAAAACATGTAGAAATGCAAAAAAAAGAAATCGAAATTTTGTTGAAAAAAAAGTTGCAAATTTTTTTCTCAAACCTTTTTTTGGGGGGGTTGGAAATCACTTAAAACGTGTAGAAATGCAAAAAAAACATTTTTTCTCCAACTATTTGGGGGGGGGTTGGAAATCACTTAAAACGTAGAAATGCAAAATAAAAATAATTTTCTCTAACAATTTTTTTTGGGGGGGGGGGGACCAAGTCCAAAATCTAATGGCATGATCCTTGGACCATACCTTACCCCCAACCAAGTTTCGTTGAAATCCTAATCACTTAAAACATGTAGAAATGCAAAAAAAAAATCGAAATTTTGTTGAAAAAAAAAGTTGCAAAAATTTTTTTTCTCTAACAATTTTTGGGGGGGGTTGGAAATCACTTAAAACATGTAGAAATGCAAAAAAAAATTTCTTTTTCTCCAACAATTTTTTTTGGGGGGGGTGGAAATCACTTAAAACATGTAGAAATGCAAAAAAAAAATTTTCCCTAACAATTTTTTTTGGGGGGGGCCAAGTCCAAAATCTAATGGCATGATCCTTGGACCATACCTAACTTGGTGGGGGGTTTTGTCGAAATCCGTCGAGGAGTTTTTCCGTAATACAAAAAAATTTAACATTTTCACGCTCACGCTCACGCTGACGCTCACGCCGGGGGTATCGCTATAGCTCTCTGTTCTTTGAACAGGCGAGCTAAAAACCACGAGAACTACGTAGTCGATGGCACACCATCGCATATTCCTGCGCACACTGCTTTGTCCCATTAACGCGAGTTGAAATTTCATCTTGCAAAATGGATTGACTATTCTTTTCTATTTGATGTACTTTATGACCAAATACTTACTATGTTTACTAAATCAGAAGTCATTGCAAGCATGTCAATATTTCATGAAACATTAATTTAACACTGTCCAGCAATATGGAACTCTGCATCAATTTAATCATAGGAATGAACTGTGTATAATATTAAATATAATTATTCATAATCAATTAGATAAATACAGTAAAACCTGTGACTGTCACTCATGGGGGCCACATAAGTAAGTTCTTTATAAAATAATTTACCATGTACAATGGTAAATACACTATAAAAAAAATCAGCCCCCATGACCCCACCCCCTCTGGCCCGGCCCCTCTGGGTCATATCAAAAATCTGACAGTGTTGTGCACTTCCCCATACATATATCTACTATGTCCCAAAGTTTCAAGTTCCTATCTCAAACGGTGTAGGAGGAGTTACAGGGTAAGACGGACGGACGGACGGCGGAGACAATCACAATATTCCCACTTTTCTTCGAAAGCGCAGGAATAATAACAAGAGCAGGCGGTAGAGCACATACCTCCGCCACGTAATGCCTGATCCATGAGAACATATCGGATCCAACACATTTTTGAAATATGCTATACAGTACTATATCATCGTTTTTGAGCCCCATCTCTCAATAGTGAAGAAACACTTTAAAAATTAAATAACTATTGCATCCGGATCCGGATTCGGATCTTCACCAAAATCAAATCAATTTGTCCTTGTCTTAAACACAACCTGTCTGCCAAGTTTCATCCGATTCCGTCCACAACTTTTTGAGATATCTTGCACACAAACAAACGGACAAACAAACAAGCCGGGAGGAGGCGATGGGTCGCCGAGCATGGAAACTGTAAGATATAGAGCAAAATGGATGTCATATAGCGGATAGGGAATCACCTTAAGATTATGCATATCAAATCTCATCCAGTTCCATCTCCTGATAACTACTCGGTATCCATTTGAATGAAAAGTACTGAAAATGCGGTTTGAAATCGGAAATCCCCAAAGTTCGAGGGGGTGCTGTGCGTGAACAAAGATCTCAATCGAAAATTCGGCTCGATCGTTTGTGCACAATGTATTCCAGATGATTAGTGTGAATTTTCATGACCATCCGACCATAATCCTAGGAGGAGTAGCATTTGGTGCGAAGGCACCTCCAGCTCTCGCATATTATCGATTTTTGCACTAATTGACCTTTGACCCCTGACCTAAGCGGCGAAATCGGTCAATATGTCCTGAGGCAAACTTGTAGTACTCATTGAGTACCATGAAGCTGCAAAGTTTCATTCGTATCGATGCACTCACCTGGTTTTTTTTCGCCAATTTTCAGGTGGGGGATCATGCCATTTCAATTTTCGCCAATTTTCGCGCATACCCTAATTGTAGGGGGCGCTGCGGGTAAAGTATTCCATATATCACAAAAAACGGAATATATTTGATAGAGCATCACCTGTAGATCATTCGTGCCAAATTTCATAACCCTACGTGGGATAATGGCTTTCGGAATTGATTTCGCGTGAACGGTACCGATTTTGAAGGTTTTTCGGTTGTTGCTTGGGAACCAAAGCGTCCCAAGCAACCATCACAATTTCCAAAGCACTAGGTCATAAGATGTACCTATCACCCGAGTTTGGTCAAAATCCGCCAACGTTTACTACCAATTATGCTGATGACAAACGAACAAACAGACAGAATTACTGACAATAAGGGTCACCTATTTCGGCGACCCAACAGAGAGGGGTGAAAACATAACCACCTTCACCTTCGGTGGTGGAGGTAATAAAATAAATAAATAATAAATGAACATTTTATTAATTTACTGGCAATTACCACCTGTTGCTTCACTGATGGAAATACTGAGAGGAGAGAAAGGAGGGGAAAGGGAAAGAGAAAGAGAGAGATGGGGGGGAGAGAGAGGGAGGAGACTGAGTGGGGGGGAGAGAGGGGGAGATAGAGGTTGAGGGGGTGAGAGAAGGGGAGAGAGGCAGAGAAAGAGAGAGAGATATATATATATATATATATATATATATATATATATATATATATATATATATATATATATATATATATATATATATATATATATATATCAACGTATGTATATATAGGGTGAGTCAAAAGTAGCGCCCGATTTTTGTTTTTTCGGATGTCAGATTCTTTCTGGGAATTCATGTTGTTAATAATTGTCTTGCAGATTATTAATTTTCGTTATTTATTTATTTTTGTTCGTCAGTGGCATGATGAAAACTTTCCCAGAAGGTGGATCGGCCGCCGCGGTCCGATCGAGTGGCCGGCACGCTCCCCAGACCTTACACCTCCAGATTTCTTTATTTGGGGGCTCATGAAAGACCTTGATTATTATGAAAAACCTCGTACCATTCAGAAATTGAAGGCTCAAATCACTGCAAAGTTTGAGGAAATTGATATCGAACTCTGCAGATATGTGTGCCGCTCTGTGCCTGCTCGGCTGCAATTGTGCATCGATCACGAGGGAGGGCACTTTGAAAATTGTAAGTAAAACAGCTTGGCACAGTTCCGTAATAATCTTTTCTTGAATAAATGGTTAGATAAACATGTCATTCATTTATTTCTCCCTTCTTGTCCACTGTAATACAAATGGCAAACAAACAATCAACTGACAGAAATCGGGCACTACTTCTGACACCATATATATATATATATATATATATATATATATATATATATATATATATATATATATATATATATATATATATATATATATGCAAGCTATGCATTTGCGAGCAAATGTAGGGTGTGAGGGGAAGGGGAGGCAGAGAGGATGAAGGAGTTCTATGGGGGAGTTAGGGGTGAGTGAGGAGGGCGACACCTCACCAAATCTATTCACTGCGGGAAGGAGGGGAGTGTGAAGGAGAGAGAGAGAGGTAAGATAGAGGGACACACACACACACACACACACACACACACACACACACACACACACACACACACACACACACACACACACACACACACACACACACACACACACACACACACACACACACACACGCAACATCCCAAAACCCTAAGTAGCTTTCACCGAAAAACACCTTCGCATTTCTATAGACGTTTCAAGGATATGTTCACAAACATTAATCTTTACAAGTACGTGCCTGCACGTGCAAAAAAAAACCTTTCAAAAACATTTCAAACGGCAGAGATGGGCCGTTCCTTCGCTCTCGTAAACGACGACTGGATTGGAGCATTGTGTTTATCTATAAATGCGGATAAGAAATCAAGAAATTATTAGAATACATTAAGTCATCACTATCCGGAAGTGGTACGTGCCCGTACGGAATGTTCACATCATTCCACGAATTATCACTTGCATTGAAGCAACAACTGCTGTGATACTTACACACACAGAGTTAATTAAAATCAAGTTTACCTCCCTGTCTTTGCTTGCCATGACATTCGCTGCCATTGACCATTGCCACTCCTTCGCCACGGTAACTAAGGCGTCCTTTCCCCATCGTAACCGGCACGGCACGTGACGTCATCGTCGGCCGGCCGCGCATCGGCCTACGCAGCAACGTGTCCTGTCATTGGTTGGTAAATAAATGGCCATAACTTGGGAAGCACTTGTCCGATTAATATCAAACCTTGAAAAGGCACATACTCAGGTCCCCAGTAATATAGCTGGCAAGTTTCAATTAGATCGGACCAGAGGTTGTCGAGAAACAGCGGTCACGGTCACAGACACAGACAGACACACACAGACACAGACAGACACACATGGAATTATAGATAGATACAGGCCTCATCGACATTTGAAGACTCAACAACCCGTCTTCTATTATAAAATAAGCTACCATTTTGAGGAAAGAAATGTACCATTTGATGACACCTCAAACGAGGTAATGCATGTTTTGTTTCCAAAGATCGCAGCATCGGTCGAATTATACACCGCCCAATGAAGGTACATTAATTTTCATATTATGCGGAGGAAAGAAAATCGCGCTCTTCCATTAAAAATACCAATCGTTTTTGCCAGACTTTTAAAAGCTGACAAACAAACTGATGGATATCTAATAAATACGTTTAATGTGAAGTGAATAAACTTTAACATCGGATTCAGCGTGAAGTTTAATATACACCGCCCAATGAAGGAGCTTCAAAAACCCAATGAAGGGGCTTATATCTCGAAAGTCACCAAACTGCTTCGTCACTGCACGGGAAGACGGGCCCCAAAATAGCGCCGAGCCCACTCTCCGGGCGGGAAACTTACGTGAGGCGGTAATCAACGCCAAGGCTCACCAACCGCCGTGCAGCCTCTTCGTCGATCATCCTCACCAAAGTCGATCTTCTGCTTTGCAGAATGGCCGTCTCTTTCCCTCGATACGAGGCTTTGGCGCTGGTCCCACACGTGGGAAACTCGCCTCAGCACGAACACAAGAACCGTGCGGTCTTCTTTATGCGTCGAAGGAAAGCCAGCTGTAATGACCTGCTCTTTCGACCGCCGATTCTGCCTCTCTCGCTTCTGTCCCGCTTCGAGCCTTCGTCTCCAACCGTGTCTCTCTCTCTCCTCCTCCAACGACCTGCCTCCATGTTCTCTTGCCAAGACGCGCTCTGTTTTCTCTGATCACCTCCCGTCACACCGAATTCCACTCGTGCCTTCGCTTCTGATCTCCTTCCGGCGTCACGTCCATCAATCCTCCACTCCGGGGGCGTGACTTGTTCACACGAAATCCGGGAAGGCGGGGCTCCTCGCCTGATTGGACACGCAGCTCGGTTGTAGTTGTTTTTCAGGATGTGACCTATTGCTGGCTTGTAAGTGCAAAAACCTAGGAAATGGCCACAGGAGGGCAATTACATACTGGGGGAAATTATCCTTAATCCCTATCTAATTAACACTGCACCATCCCCCTGTGTGGTGACCAATAACACTTAAGCTCACAGTTTCCCGACTTAGTTTACATCGAGATGTCTCCTACATGTCCACAGGCCAAGGAACTCGATAATATCAATTGTTTAAAAATGTAATTGTACATTGCACAGAAATGAACCGTTTGTGGTTATAATAACTTTTACATCCGGAAGGTGTGCGCCATGGAAGCCATGGAAGCTATTACACACCTCAACTCAACATATTCATGCAAGCCGCAACCCTTAGAGGGATTTGGGGTGCTACCACCTCCATCGTGTGACCCTTCGTCCTCCTGTCAAATTTGGTTGCGATAGTATAAGTAACCACCGAATGTATCGCGGCCAAAAAAACAGTCAGTCAGACAGACACACCAAAATGCCTATTTTAGTAAGATTACAATATAATACTTTACTTAGGGGTTTTGTCATCTTTTTTTTTTCTGTGCAGCACAAGGCTGCGAGTCGCATCATTAAGTGAGGGTGTGGCAGTGATGCAGTGCCCCTATAGGTTAAAGCAAGAATTTGTCCAGGATGTTAGAGATAGCCCCCCTTCTCTTTGTGAAGGACACCACAAAGGGGGTCTTAATGTCGACAAACTAATTCCAGCAGATGCAATGCCCAATTTAACATCCATCTGAGGGATGGCACACACCTTGATTAATCATCCTGCCTGTGAAACACCGGGATGACAGTTTATAGCTGGGTTGAGATTCAATCCCAGGCTGAACAGCTCAGTGTGAGTGTGCGTACCTCTCGGCCATCCTGCCGTGGTGTGGGGATGCACAGTGTTGATAATTAGTCAGACAGAGGCTCAGGGTTGTCTGCCCCTTCCCTCCAAGTCTGACAACTTCATGAGGACATGATGGCATCTTCTCTGCACTTCTTCTTTGTTGATGTTGATGTTGTAGGTTCATGAGCTTGAGGCCTTTCAACCTTATGGAAGAAGCTAAAGAGAGTGTTCTGCACCGCTTTCTTCTTCTTTCTTCAGCAGGCATTGCTTTGTAGCCACTGAAAACGTTTTCCAATTCTCTCTTGAACTCGTAATTCACTTTTCCCGTTGCTTTACTCATTCTAATCCTCGCGTTATGTTAATCCTCCTTTAAATTCGATCTTTAATTCAATTTATTTTACCTTCTGAACCCTGAACCCCACGGAGAACCCAGCCATGGTCACCACTGCCACTGTTCGCGCCGTGGGAACCTCCGCGACGATTCTGCAAGCGAACTTGTCCCACCGCTTAATTATTTTCATTGTACTCAATGAAGTTACACTTTGAGCACATTCCTTAATCTTTTCTTCACTCGATACAATTGTCCAAACAGTAGAAAAAGTTGTTTAATTGCTTTGGTAATTTCACATTTTCTTGTGTGCACCAGTATAGTAGGATGTGTTTAACTTGATGTGGACACAATACCATCTGTGATAGAACAGCTCGGAGTATTTATTGCAGCAATAACTGAACAGCTCCGAGAGGCACCGGAACCCACCCACTGATGGCCATGAATATATAATGGTGTGACCTTTCTTATTCCCTCCCTTTTTACATGAAATTTCTTCTTGTATCAATTAACCATGTTACAAAGGGTTAAACAAAGATATCCAGGCTGAATAAATACAGCTTCCTCACCAAATGAGGTCTTCTGCAAATACAGAGGTGCAAAGAATACATCATTAACGTAAGGAGTACACCACGGCTGTGCGAAGGCAATCTAAACATGCATAGCAATCAACAAACACTATGCGTACAGGGCCTTCATAGGACTATCCTCCATCCACTGAGGTTTATTCAGCCGCAAAATTACTAGCATGATTCCTGACAATAGACAGTGCATGTCGGCAGCTGATTTGCGCCATAATGACGTTGCTGCATCACTTCCACTTCCGGGTTTGTTCCATCGTCGCCACATGGGAGAGGCTTTACCATGGCCTCCTGTCGAGGACGTGGCGTGCAGAATGGCTGTGCCCGAGCACGCTTCTCTTTTGACGAGCCTTTCCGAGCCACGTGGCCCGAGTCTCTCTTGGTTTATCGCCGAAGCTGTGACCGATCTTTTGAACATGGCTCTGACCGCGGCATCGCTGTGTCGGGTCTGGTCCGACCCGCTGGAGTGGTGGAGTCAGTTGTGGTCACGGAGGGAGGATGCCAGTATGACGACCGAGGCCCAAGGGGAAATGCGGCCGAGCAGGTGTAGTTCACGCAGAAGCACTCGGAGCTCGCTCGCCGTCAGGGCTAACAAATTGCTCCGTATGCTGGAGCGGGATGCATACAGTCTCGTGTTGTTGTGCAGGGGCGCATGGTTCCGGATTCGGGTCTGGGAGTTCCTGCTGCTTTGCATCTGCAGGTCCGTTCCTGCGGCCCATTTGCAGAGAATGGGCGCACGGACCACAGCAGTACTCGCTCTGTGTACCCTGGGTGTTTGCAGGCCCTGCTCGCCATTTGCAGATGCGGTGCAGATAATCTCATCGCTGATGCCAGCGCTCCATGTGCCCTGGCTGAATGAGCTTAGAGCCATGGGAACTATGAACTTGGACACCTTTTGTTGTAATTTAAAATATTGTTGGGGGTCGGGTGAGAAGACCACTAGTCGTCCAGCAGCGTAGTCCGATATTTCAGATCAATTGTTCAAATTTGCATAAAAGCACCAAAATTGGTACACATGTAGAATAATTTATTCTGAACAATTCTAGATATGGAGCCACCTGAGATTGTGCCTTAGTCAGCCAAAGCTGACTGTCGATGGCAACGATCGTGTAACGTGCCAACAACACGTTAATCATAGGTTATAAATAAGTTTCGGGTACGCTAAACATTACCTCGGCGTGTCTCAACTTATGATTAACTTACACGTAGCATGTGTTGACGTCTGTCAATGATCGCAGACCGTGCCTACAACTTGTGGCCAGCGTAGCGGAACGTGTGAGTCATACGTCGTGAAATTTCAAGCATGAAAAAATTTGAGGACAACCGAAAAGTACAACGTTTAAAGCCAACGTACTACGACGTATGCCAGCGTGCTCTCAATGTTATCAAAACTTACCCATAACGTATTCAACGTGTGCCAGCGTTTTAGAAAAAAAAAAATCAAAAATCGGCATACGTTGGCTAAAACGTCAAGGTGTGACCGGGCCTTAAGCAAACATAGCTATGAGGTCATCGCGCCGCACACCCCAGTTGTCCCGCTAGACAAAAGGAAAGAGACTATCTACATGTATAATAATGGAATAACTGTCTTGGGACACCTACCTATCTGTTGTATGCATGCGGTTCCGAGAACCGTAACAATATCTCAATTTCTGCTTTCTCGCTGATTTGTATTTTCATTATATACATTTATCGAAATGTATAAAAGACATATTCAAGCAATTTTATATGATTATTATTCTTTCTTTATATTTATATACTTGAAAGTTTGTTTTATTATTGTAAACTTGACAAATATCAGTCTTAAGGCCCTGTCACACCTTGACGATTTCGCCAGCGTATGCCCGACGTATGAAAAATTTGTCTAAAACGCTGGCACACTTCGAATACGTTATGGGTAAGTTTTGTATACGTTAAGAGCACGCTGGCATACGTCGTAGTACGCCGAGCTCGTCAACAAATTTTAACATGCTTGAAATTTTTCGACATATGCCAGCGTATGACTCACACGTTCCGCAACTGCTGGCCATAAGTTGTAGGCACGTTACACGATCGTTAACACACGTTACTTGGAAGTTACTCATAAGTCGAAACACGTCAAGGTAATGTTTAGCGTACCCAAAACTTATTTCTAACCTATGAGTAACATGTTGTAGGCACGTTACGCGATCGTTGACACACGCCAACACACGTTAGTTGTAAGTTACTCATAAGTCGAAACACATCAATGTAATGGTTAGCGTTAGTGTTCCAGACTCCATGGTTTTTTTTTTCTTCGGTATGACGGTGATGTTGACACTTCGATTTCTAGTGCGGTTATAATATAATATAATTAATAGGCTGCCGCTCAACGATTTAAATCATAACCGCACTAGAAATCGAAGTGTCAACATCACCGTCATACCGAAGAAAAAAAAAACCATGGAGTCTGGAACACTGACGTAAACATTACCTTAACGTGTGTCAACGATCGCGTAATGTACTTACAACTTACGTTCCGCATACGCTGGCTATGTCATACGCTGGCATACGTCGAAAAAATTTTCAACATGCTGAAAATTTGTCGACGTACTCGGCGTACTACGACGTATGCCAGCGTGCTCTTAACGTATACAAAACTTACCCATTAGGTGTTCAACATGTGCCAGCATATTCGGCAAATTTTTCATACGTCGGCATACGCTGGCTAAAACGTCAAGGTGTGACAGCGGCTTGACACTTCGATGTCTAGTGCGGTTATGATTTGAATCGTCGAGCCGCAGCCTTTTAATAGGCTACGCCATGTGATCGTCGGCGATATGGTTCCGCGCTATGCATAAGTTAGACTATCGTTGGGCATAGGTTGTGAACGCCGACAACACGCTCAGCATTCGTTGATATAAGTTATCTATATGTTATCAAAACGTTCTGTGTACGTTACTAATACGTTATGCATACGTCCAACTCGTTATGAATACGTCCAAAACTGGAAAAAAACATCAATAGTTCAGCGTACGCCAGCGTTTTACATACATTTTGATACCTTGCCATACGCTGGCTAAAACGTCAAGGTGTGACAGGGCCTTTAGGACTGCCTTGTCCAGTGTTTGAAGTTCTCAATGAACCAAATTGATTGATCGATTGATTGAAATATGAAATCTTTTACATTTTTTGGAAAGCGTTTCTGTCGAGTTGAGCGCCTGACAGTGGGTGCCACGGAAACCGGGCTAATGGAACAAGCAGGTGGCAGGATAGGTGTTGTATAAGTTGGTGTTACAGGATCAGGGGTCTGCAGCACATGACAAGGCGAGGAATACCGTGGCTCTGGATCAGATATTGGCATCTCTGCAGCCGGGGGCAACTCAGGGATTTGTTCCAGAGCCAGTGGTTGGGACAGAACTGGTGTGGCCATCATAAGCCGTGACGTTTGCATACCTTGCTCCTTAGTTACTAGCATTGGAGCTGTGAAAGGTGTACACAGCTCAGCCGGTATGTTAGAGTTTATAGGGATGAATTAGGTCAGTGGTGAGCGATCACCATGACTGGTGTGATGAAGGTCGGAAGTAGAGAAAACTGCAGGGCCAATGTGGAAGGAAGGGAAAGGAGTTGAGGTTACATTCTTAGTACCTTTGTGCTTTATAGGACCTGCCGCTCGGGGGGAGGGGCCACCCCGAATCGAAACGTCATCACCTGAATCGGGCGCTCCGATTGCCCCGACCCCTCACGTGGCCCGCTAACTTTGGCAGGATTCCTGTTGTTCTCACTTCAGAGCCTTCATCCCTGTCTATTGAGTACATTACAGTGGCAACGAGGATGTCTTCGTGCATCGGCATATTGCAAGAATACGCAGTGGGGGATGATTGGGAAGACTATCCCGATTGTGTGAAGCAGTACTTCGTGGCAAACAAAATGGACACCGATGAGGACGCTGAAAGGCGACGAGCTGTATTACTGACCGTATGCGGCGCCCCGACGTACGGCCTCATTAAAGATCTTCTTTCCCCAGCCAAACCTTCTGACAAGTCATATGAAGAGCTCATCAATCTCGTGAAAAGACATTATCACCCTAAACCGGGTAAGATCGTCTCAAGATATAAATTTTATACCCACCATCATCAAGATGATCAGTCAGAATCCGAGTTCGTGATTGATTTACGCCGACCGTCCAAACATTGTGAGTTTGCAGATAAGCTCGGAGAGATGTCATGTGATTTCTTGATAATGGGCATCAATGACGACTCAACTCTGCGGAAACTCCTTACTGAATCTGACTCCAATTTGGCTAAAGTCATGGAAATAGCCACTGTGTGTATGCAAACTACCAAGAGCCTGTGTGTGATCTCCAAGTCAAAAGTTATCCAGCAGGACTCATCGGTTAACAAGGTAACTTTTGGCTACAAGCAAAATTGTTTTAGCAAGCCACCAAATTCACCTCCACCTCCTGACATTTCTGAATCTACCCGGAAGGTTGGGGTAACTTGTTGGCGTTGTGGTGGTAATCATCAAGCTTTCCAATGTCGGTACAGGAATTATACCTGTGACAACTGTGGTAAGCGGGAACAATTAAAGTGTCGTTGTTCTCGATCCAAGTCGAAGAACTTCTCTCCTGCTTATCACATTGGGGTGAACCCTGAAGCAGCGGACGATAGGTCACAGAGCACAGTCTGCAGCCTCGAGTCAAGTGAGGAACTTTATGAGGTTTTCTCTGTTGGAACAAAGAGCTCCGATGCTCCAATTATAGTTGATCCGGGTGAAGATGGAAGTTGATACAGGCGCTTCCAGATCAATTATGAGCAAGAGCAAGTTCACCTCCATCTACCCTCCAAGAAAGGCTCCTGCACTCCGGCCTGTATCTACTAACTTGAGAACATACACCAGGGAGGTGGTTGCTGTAGTTGGCTCAGCTAACGTAACTGCAGGATATGGAAACAGCACTCACGTCCTACCACCACTGATAGTGCGTGGAGAAGGACCAACCCTCTTAGGCCAAGATTGGTAACGAATAATCAGATTTAATTGGAGTGACGTAAACAGTCTCCAACTCTGATGCTGGATACGATAACGTGCTCCATAAGGCTAGACCTGTGCCCTACATGATGTGATCAATGATCGAATGTGAGCTTGACCACCTGCAGAGTGAGGGCATCACCTATCGTTCCAATACTCAAAGCAGATGGAACAGTACGCATTTGTGGGGACTACAAAACGACATTCAACTGCTATTCACAAGCTGGGTTACACCTAAGGCATGAGAAGTGTACCGTCATGGCACGTGAAGTTGAATACCTGGGTCATCTCCTGTCAAGGCATTTTGCCCTCTCCGAGCAAAGTTGAAGCAATTGCGAACGCACCAATGACACAAAACATTTCAGAACTTCGTGCATTCCTGGGTATGTTGACCTACTTTGGTAATTTCCTGCCTCAACTAAGCACAACCATCGAGCCTCGACATCTTCTCCTCAGGAAAGGTGTTGTCTGGAAATGGGAATCTGCCCAAACAAGAGCGTTCAAGGCCGCTAAAACCATGCTGTCCTCCTCGCCGTTCGATGTCCATTTGGACCCATCGAAGGAACTTATTCTCAGTTGTGATAGCTCTTCATGTGACATCGGGTGTGCGTTGTTGCAAACAAATGGAACCAGTAATCTTCAACCTGTTGCGTATGCATCACGAACCCGATCTGACACTGAACGTCGCGATGCTCAAGTGGAACGAGAGGCATTAGCATGTGTCTGGGACACCTTAAAGATGCACCAACATGTGCTTGGAAGACACATTACCATTGAGAATGATCACAAACCCTTGTTAGGTCTCCTGGGAGAGACCAGGGTTATTCTGCACACATCAGGTCAGGTACAACGTTGGGCGTTGACCCTTGCCGGTTATAACTATTCATTGGTTTACCGCCCGGGTAAGGAAATGTACTGTGCTGACGCGCTCAGTTGCTTTCCCACTTCCCGTATCCATCCCAGAACCTCCACAATCTGGCGATATCATTCATCTCATGGCTCACGTCATTCATTATGAGGTGCCTGAAACCGCAAAGCATATTGCTTGTGCTATCGATAGCAATCCAGATTTGTCACAAATTAAACGCTGTGTTATGTCAGGTAATTGGGCATCACTACCAGAAGGGGGAAACCATACCTCATCCGGAAGGATGGCTCTCCATTGATGCAGACTGCCTACTTTGGGGTAGCCGAGCGATAATGCCGCCTAAACTCCGCGGGAAAATTATATCAGTGAACTCGACAATGCTCATCCAGGCAATGTCACCATGAAGGCTATCGCCCGAGCCCATGTTTGGTGGCCTGGTTTGGACAGGGACATTGAGTCCAGTGCACACCATTGTTACACTTGTCAAGCTAATGCCAAGACACCGCCACAGTCTCTATTGGCCATGTGGCCGTGGCCATCAAAACCATGGTCCAGACTACTCATTGACCATGCTGGTCCATTTCAAGGGAAGCTTTTCCTTATCGTAGTTGATGCCCACTCCAAATGGATTGAAGCTCTCGTGGTGCCATCCTCACCTTCTGCTGCAACAATTGAAGCTCTACGTACCATGTTCGCGCAACATGGTATTCCAAACTCCATTGTATCAGATAATGGATCGTCATTTACAAGTTCGAGTTTCAGAACTTTTGTAAAATGAATGGCATTAAGCACTACACATCTGCCCCCTACAAACCTGCCAGTAGTGGTCAAGCTGAATGTGCTGTTCAGATCGTCAAGAATGGTCTAAGCCGTGTCAAGGAAGGCTCCATTCAATCTTGTCTAGCTCGTGTGTTGCTCAACTACCGCACCAGACCACATCAAACCACCGGTCACTCACCTGCCAAGCTTCTGATGGGTCGTGAATTAACAACACTGTTATCATTAGTGC